>NW_027506528.1:0-90194 GCF_021521415.1 Bidens hawaiensis
GGCCAAGTTGATAATATGTGCAATGCATCGGCTATGAAAAAACGCTCCATCACAAATAGGTTTATACTTTAATTTTAAATGGCCAACCGCGGCCGTATTGTTGGACGCGTTATCAAACGAAATTGAAAAGATTTTATGTTCAATCTTGTATTGTCGAATGACTTTATCCAAGAGTTTAAAAAATATTTCTACCCGTGTGCGGGTAATCAAACAATTGAAACGCAACGGTTCGTTTCATCATTTGCCACGACTCGGGGTCAACCCAATGAGCCGTCACACAAATGTATGAGTCGGGCGAACCATTAGGTACCGACCACACATCCGTTGTTAAGTTTACACCAGTTTGTAAGTTTGAAAAGTATGAAATTAGTTCGGATTTAGCGTTTTTCCATGCTTTAAGACAATCTCTTCTAAGGGTCGAACGACTTACGTGTTGGTAGCGTGGTTGAACATACTTTTGCATCATCTCCGTGAATTGAGGTTGTCGAAGTGGTTGAAAGGAAGTGTTTGTTGAATCCCAAAGTTTGAAAACTTTTGACGTACCGCTTCAAGGTCGTACATAAACACCGTTCCTTGATTCGTCATCTCCGGCTGCGAACTACTTCCCGATTCGTCCTTCAAGGCCTTGCAAAAGGGCCTTTGTACATGCTCTTTTAAAGTGGAGTTTGCATCTTTGCCATAAAACTTCAAACAATGTTTGCATCGAGCTTTTTGGCTACCGTTAGACATTTCGCATAGGTCGAAATGTTGCCAAACATCTTGGTTTCGTTTCGTGGGGATGACCCGAATGACCGTTTCTCCCGTGTTCGAGGCACCCATGTTGACGGATGAAGCAGCACTTTGGGAGGCCATGATAATCGACTACGAAATAAGAGCGTATGGAGTGGTAATGTGGTATAATTGAGCGTGAGATAACAAAATAATCGCGTATGAAATAAACGTTTAGAGCGTTTGGAGTTGTATAATCGAGTGTGATGTAACCAATACCCAACCTAAACTATATATAGATGTTTGTGGGGTAAAATGGTAAAAAAAAAAAAACGGTCAAAAAAAAAATGGCTATATAGCCGTTATACAACGGTCTAAACCGGTTTTTTAACCGGTTAACCGGTTATAAAGAAACCGGTTAACCGTTTTTTTTCCAACGGTAAAAAACCGGTTTTTTATAAACCGGTTAACCGGTTTATAAAAACCGGTTTTTTCATTAACCGGTTTGAAAACCGGTTTTGGATCTAAAAGTTGTAACCGAAGTACAAACCGCCGGTTTGTAAACCGGTCAAACCGGTTTTTAAAAAACCGGTTTTTGTAAAAAACCGGTTTCCGGTTTAAACCGACAAACCGGTTCCCAAACCGGTTTTTTTGACCACCTCTACCCCACACCCATAACATCAACCCTATATATCTATATCTATAATAATCTATAACAATAATAATAATAATAATATGTATATGTATAGCCCACCTTCCACCTATGAAACCCTACCTAGGTTTATTGTTCTTTGCTTGTGGTTTTAGACCTACCCTTAAAAGAGAAAGATAAAAAACAAAACCATCCCATTTTAAATTATCACATATTCACATATACATCTTTATTTAGAGAGAACATATTCATAATATTATTATTATTATTATTATTATTATATATAAGACTTGTATAACTTCTTGTAACAATAATAATATTATTATTAAACTTATGCGGGATCTAAACGGAGGTATGTCACAAGAACAAGAAGATGACGGTGGCTCACCGCCGGTGACACGACAGTTTTTTCCGGTGGAGGATAATTCTTCTGAGGTGGGACCCTCAGATTCTCCGGCGAGTAGTTTTCCGGCAGCTCACTGGTTTGGTGTTAAATTCTGCAACCAGCTGCAGTCATCTGATCATCATCCTTCAGCTACGGTGGCCGGAAAGACTACCGCCGGTGTGGTTCCTCAGCCACTTAAGAAGAGCCGCCGTGGACCACGGTCTAGAAGCTCACAGTACCGTGGTGTTACATTTTACCGGCGAACTGGCCGGTGGGAGTCACATATCTGGTAGGGTTGTTGTTTGTGTGTGTGTGTATATTATTCATCTTAATATTATTATTAGTTTTGTTCAAGAAAACATTTTCATTAACTTACTAATAATTAAATTATTTTCCATGACTCAACTCTAAGGGACTGTGGCAAGCAAGTTTATCTAGGTAACACTGCATTAAATATTTTTTATTATTAGTTTTGTTCAAGAAATTAACATAAACTATATATGTTTCTAAAGATTTAATTTAGTTAACACAAATAAATAAAATGAAGTGATTAATTACGATTTCTTTTATATAAACAGGTGGATTCGACACCGCACACTCGGCAGCTAGGTAATTGTGAATTTGTGATCATATGGATTTATTAGTTTATGTGATTATATAATTCTAGTTTTTTCTTTATATATAAAAAGGTGATTAAGTATGTATAAGTTATAATGGTATAAGTTTATTATAGGGCATATGATAGGGCAGTTATCAAGTTTCGGGGTATGGAAGCTGATATAAACTATAACCTTGAAGACTATCAAGAGGATCTAAAACAGGTTAATAGGTTAATTAATCAATGTTCTTAAGTGTGTGTGTGGTTTGATATTTTCAACACAATATAGTGTTTTGAGTTGTTGAAGCTTGTTTTGAGTACTTATGTGATGGTGTTTTGTGAAAAACACATGAACAGATGAGTAATTTAACAAAGGAAGAGTTTGTGCATGTACTAAGGAGACAAAGTACAGGATTCCCAAGAGGAAGTTCAAAATTCAGAGGTGTTACTTTGCATAAATGTGGTAGATGGGAAGCTAGAATGGGCCAATTTTTAGGCAAAAAGTATGTTTTTCCTTTTTCTATTCTTTATTTATACACATGCACATCTACAAGTTATACATGAGATCATACATGATGGATGTATACTCGTAGCAAAATCGTGTTGGTTATATACATTTCGAATCAGACATCCTGAAATACGACTAGCCCGTTCAATTTTTCGGATTATATTAACCATTTTAGTTTTTAACCATGTTATGTTAAAATGTGAGAAAAATATCAATTGCCATTCAATCCTTTTGTTTAAAAAATGTTTTTAAATACTTTGGTACATTTATTTAAAGTTATATGTTGTAACAATAAAGGAGCAGAGGATTTTGTATATTTATATATATTTGGTGATGCCTATGTGTAGCTACCTATGTAGCTACTTAACACATTCTTCTCTTTACTTTTAAGTTTGTTCTCTCCTTTTTCTTTTCCTTTGTGTTTTTGTTTTACTCATAGAGATGCTTCTCCCTTTTCTTGATAGTAAATAGATCAACAAACAAGACATTTAGGATATGTTTCCCCTTTTAGGTTATTTATTTATTAATGATGTTTTTAGTCAAGTTTGATGTTTAAGGTTTATGTGATTTAACAGGTATGTGTATCTTGGTCTGTTTGATACAGAAGTTGAAGCAGCCAGGTAAAGTAATATGTTTTTAACTTTTGAAGGACTTAATTTGTCAAAGTTTAAACTCAAAAGGGTTTTACTGGAATTCTATTTTCTTATTTATTTATTTTTTGTTTAATAGGGCTTATGATAAAGCAGCTATTAAATGTAATGGAAAGGCTGCCGTTACAAATTTTGATCCAAGTATATATGAGAATGAGCTCAATTTGACTGGTAAAACATCACACATTTTGAATTTTAGACATGTTTTACATTTTTAATTACCTGAATATGAATGCTCTTTAATTTGTTTTGTTGAACAGAATGTTCAAGTAGTAACAGTAATAATAACAACGCAACTTCGGACCATAATCTTGACTTGAGTTTAGGCGGCTCGACATCGAATGTGACCAATAATGAAGGAGAAAATGGTCATTTTGAAAGGCATGATCGTTCTGACCCGATTCAACTTGGATTTAGACCTACCGGACGGAATGAAGCGAACACATTACATTTTTTGAGTCATAAAGAACCCGAATCGCTTACAACTCAGAATGAAAGGCATGGATACAAACATTTTATGAGACCCGTAGACCTCGTCTATACATCATATGTTCAATCCACCATTCTTAAGTTCATCAAGTCATCAAGTGAGTCTTCCTAAATCGCAAATAAATATCTATAATCTTACATGGATATTGTATTATTGTTTAGTTTTAAAATTATTAATAAAGGCAAGTGGGAACTAGTAGTCACATACCATATATACCAAAACATCATTTCATTTGTAGAGGACTTCTAGCTTTTGTACGCTCAACACACAAACACACACATATATTATTAATATATATACATACGAATACTAATTGTTAAATTGTAATATAACTTGTTGAATACAGTTTTCAAGCAGCACATTGGAAGGAGGAAATGATTTACCTGTGACTTCAAGTGCAAGCAATGTTAATGCCAATGGACCTCCTGTACACCAAATCTATGCAATGAGTGCTGCAGCATCATCACGATTCCCACAACAAAGATTCAATTTTGAATCCACGTACTGATTGATCATTGTATATTCAATAATATTCTACCCAAAACTCTAAAAACAAAAAGGTAACCTAAGGTTAATTTCATAGTTTGTGTGAAAATGATGCAAGCAAAGCAAAATGGTGATCTTTCAATTTATTCTAAATGAGGAAAACCATAAAGAAAATTAGTGAATAAAGACAACGGATATTAAAAGTCTTCCAATTTATTATGTTTTGTTTGCTCCATTGTCAATGGAGTGTAAAGAAACATATAGGGAAGGGATTGGGTCTTTCCATTCCGTCTCATGTCTAAGTTCGCTCTCTTTCACATTATTATCACATCAGCTTTTTAAAAAAGGAGAGACGGGGGAGGGTTGCTGTGGCTACGTGACATCGCTAGCCCATTGTGGTACACACGGACAAGGCATTTAGGGATTTGCTTAACGAATGATTTTAAAGCCGTTGCCCTCCAAATATTATAAAATGGCCATATTTTGAATGTGAAAAAATGTTTAATTAGATTAAATCTATAAATACTTTATAATCTAAATCATTTTAACACAAATTTCTAACGGATCTTCTTTATATACTCTTTAATTTCACATCAACCTTCTTTCTCTGAAATATTGAGCCATCGCTTAGAAAACTGTAGACGTGTTTAAACATGGTTTTAAGTCATAAAAAAGCGACAAGTTCATAAGAATTTTTACAATTCAATCCCCGCCAAAGACCATATACCCTGCAATATTTGATTTCTCCGCTCTTTCAATTTCAATCCCAAACACTATATACTTGTATAACGAGTTCCGGCTATTGCATCAGTTTATTCTAGAAACCCATAAACAAAATTTCTAGTTTTGTCAATCCCAACCTCTAGACGAGGATAGTGATGAAACCCAACCCGATCTCAAGGCCTTCGATAAAGAGTTTGATGACATGTTCGATTACCAAGAATCAACAACAAGCAACATCTTCCTTAAAGTGGATTGTTGATTATTGTTCAAATGAAATGGGAGTTATGGATTGAATCGTCCATTAAATGAACTTAAAGTGAAGAGACATGAACGCTAAGATCACCAGATTTTGCGCATTAACAAGATGAAGGATTCCAACAAAGACAAGAAAAACTATCTTCTTCATAATATATACCTAATGATGAACAACTTAAAAAAAATTAGCTTTTGATTCATGGAAATAAGTCACATTTGCAAAATGAAACACCCGCACCGAAAACATCATTGAACAAGCTAGGCTAGAGGATATGAAAGTGAAGAAGATATATAATTGGGTCACTTACTAACACTCTCAAATAAAGCAAAAAGAAAATGTTTCGCTTTCTACTTGAATTCAGCCACAACCTTTTAGTAATTTTTTTTAGTAAATGTAAAATTTATTTTACAATGATACATGTTTCTTTAGTCTTGTAATGATTTTTTTGACGAGATCTGCTTTGTATTTATTTTCAATTGGTTTTATTTATGTTAAATGCTATATTTTAATAATAAAAAAAATAAGAATGGGAGGGATGGAAGAGATGTAAATGAGAGACATTTTTATGGTTTAGGCCTTAATTTAGGGATGGGAATTGGAGGTGTTGGTACGTAGAACAATGCTTAAAAGGTTAATTAACCCTTTTAATGTTACTTGTTTATTAAAAAATGATTATATATTGCATACATGTTTTGATACACTTAATGAATTATCTTAAATCTCATTGGTTATCAATCATATAGCAAAGCACAATGAATTCATTGATAGAAACAATAATCAAAGAAATATAATAAGACTAATGTTGAAGACGAAGAAACACTAATCGACCCCCGGGCAGATTATGGACAATCTGGGGGTTAAATAGATGTTTCCCACGAGGGGTTAGATCCGGCGAAGATGGTTCTTCTGATAACCTGCAAAACAGACACCGTGAGCTCGTCACTGAGAAGGGGGGGTACCTCCTTGTGACCACCCTCCGGCGTGAGAATCAGACTAGATTGCTCATGAAGATAAGTGTATATTCAGAGAATGACTATAGCAGATATCAGGTAATATATCAAGATATGAGATATGAGATAAGATGATACCATTCCAAGGTGTTGGAGTATTTATAGCCGAAGGTAGGTTTCCAAGCAGGTACAGCCGGCTGAATAGTGTTCCTGTTCTGCCAACTGTGGGCTACGCACATGCCATGCTGGTGGTTGGTGGGTAGGCAGCGGCTGATAGTGACCAGGCCGGCTGTGTACTATTCCTGTTCCACCAACCGCAGGCTATGCACGTCCTCCGACAGGTTGGTGAGTTGGCAGCGGCTAATAGTGACATACAGTACAAGAGCGTGCTGCTCGTCATATTGTTATCAGTGAGCTGTCGTATCTTTGGTCAGATCTTTTGTCCATACCTCGTCAGGTACAGTACAAAAGATCCTTCAGTATCGTACGGACTGACTTATTTGGGCGGGAGTTTTCCCGGCTTTGTGCGGGAGTGTTCCCCGGCTTGCTCACCTCCTTCTTCAGGTGACATTACTGAATTATTTAAGAGTTAAGTGCCTTGTGCGTGTAGCCTCGCTGCGCAGGTAGCCTTCCCTGATGGCTTGTATCCGCAGCTGCGGGAACAGGCGGGGTACTTCACCATTGGGAGGCTTTTCCTGCGGGAACAGCTTGCGTACTGCGCGTAAGGACGTCACGTCTCTGAGCATGGAGGATCCTGCGGATCCAGTTGGTTTTCTGCGCAGACGTCCCTCTTCAAGGTGAGTTGCGAGTTTAGCCTTTGCGCAGACGTCCCAGTTGAAGGTGAGTCTTGCGGGTTCAACTGCGCAGACGTCCCTCTGAGGTGAGTCTTGCGGGTCCAACTGGGCTCTGCTGGGACCTACCTCTTCAGAAGACTACAACATAAATATGTACGAGAGAGATTAAAATCAACGTCAAATATAAATAACAAGATGTCAAGATGTATAAATAAAGGATTTTATAATAATCAAGGTGTCTTCAAAAATTTTAGTTAAAGTCTTGTTATAAAATCAAAAGTTTAATAAAATGTTTTAAGATTTGAATTTCAAGTAAATGGTTGGTGGAACCTACCTTATGAGGAAAGTCTTTTAAATGTTATATTATTGAAGACAACAAACAACTTAAAAGAGCTTAACCCAAACAAAAAAGGAATGTTGTCTACACTGAAAAAAAAGTCATACTACCATTTTGAGAATATCTTAAGCTTGGATGTAATGATCAAAGAATGCTTTTGGAAATCTTAAGATATGAATTAAACATCTGTAAATAAAGTTTAAAAAAGTGGAAAAGATATTGCATAATGTTCAAAACACAAAACAAGATAAAATGACCGTCGAGATGGTGGAAACACTTTCTTGATAATGTGTTTGGGGTATATAAGTTAAAGTACTCTTGCTCAACTTATTACCTTAATCATTAAATAGTAGTTAGCTACAAGCAAACTTACCATCGAGTTATATTAAAAGTTTATAGGGTTTTAAGTAAAGTGAATTGTTGTACACGATTTGATTTATATTTAAATGACGACGGACGTCTGGTTCGGACCCAATGGAGCCAAGGAGGCAAAGACGAACGTCATGTCTGGATCTAGTCTGAACCATGTATAACTAACTATAGGATACCGGACAAATGAGCACACGGATCAACAATATCAGGATCCGGAATCTACTACAACTCCAGACCCCGAACACATCATTAGCCAATAAAACATGGCTCGAGTCTTCAACAACATGATTGTTATAGAGTGTTGAGTCCTGAGGAGTTTGGCACACCCTAGCTTTCCAGATAACATTAACGGGAAGGGGGCGATATTCAAGAAAGGAAAACACGTCCAATATCGAAATAGATCATGAAACGTGATCACATTAAATGCGCCACGATAACCTTTTAGACATTATAAATACAACCCCAACAATCAGAAGAGACACATTCAATACATTCGCAATATACACAATCAACACACATGTTTAATCCATCTCAATTCACATTTGATTCTTAGTTCGTCTTCACATCGACTCTGATAATCGATCCCCAGTCCACTTTAACTTTACATACATGTTATTTTCGTTTGTTGTTATCTAATAATGAATGACACACTCAACGCACCGTGTGGGGATGGTGAAGTTTCTTACATGTATGCTAATAATTCTAATAATTCAAAAGATGAAGTGACGAATAGAATGCTGATTAATGATGTCTTTGAACATTAGATGAAAGAAATTATCATATTTTAACTTTATACGTGACTAAGACATTTGATGAATTGGGCATGTAATTTGATTCATACAATTATAGTTTCTATAGAACAATTAGAAGATATAATGTATATTTTATTTAATTTGAGTTTAGGTTTCATCATTGATTTAAACATCTAGGTTTGAGAGAGCATCGAGATTTTGAGTTCAAGTCACACAAACAACAAGGATTTAAAAGAAATTTTCATATATAACTATATAAGAAATCAGAACATTTTAATTTCGTAATTAATTTATCATGATCTCTATGTGACTCGCAAAAATATTAATTGAAAGTCGGCCCGAGAAATACTGTACATTTTAATGTAAATGAAAATAAAATGAATTACTTTAATAAAAGAAGTAAATACTCATATTGTAATTTGCATAAGGTAAAACAAAAAGAGTTGTATTTGTGTAGAGGTAAAATGTGTGGAGATGATAAAGTGTAGGGGGTTATGAAAAGATGGGTGTTGCAGGGTCTGATTACGCAGTAACTTAATCGAGTAAAACATGAATGGTAAAGTGTCATGTATGAAAACACAAAACTATTCTAATTAATAACATGAATGGTAAGTGTCGAGTGATAAGTGTCATGTTGTTTTCTTTAAAAAGCCTCAACACAAAATTACTATTATAGTTAATAACTTCATTTTTTGAATTAACGCGACTTGTATATTATTTAAAAAATGAAAAAGTAGATCTAAATGGAACCTATTTTTGGTTTATATCTACAAAATTTAGTATTTAAAATATAAATGCAAAAGTATAAACTTTTAAACACACAAAACTAGTTTAGTTATGTATGAAAAAAGAAAACGTAAGAATATAAACTTTTGAATGCATAAGGTATTTTAAGAGTTTGGAGTATGATGTTGTTTAAAATCCTAACATATAAAGATTATTTTCATCAATCATATCGTGCCATACTGGATTATGTTATGTATGCTATATGTTAAGAAAAAGGTTTTGAAATTTTATTTAGATCATGCGTGATGGTATGGAGAGAATGAGAGGAAAAATGTGTCACGTGACGCTCAGTCAGCAAGAAAATTAATTGTATTTTAGGGATGTAGAGGTGGGGGCGAGATTAAAAAGAGAGGTGTCACAATTCTAATGGTTATGTTAATAATAAATTAATAAAAGTGAGTGGGCCCCACATGCTTTGGCCGAGAAATATTCCTACCTGGCTCCACTTCTTGGTCACTTCTCAAATTAGACAAACAACTCCACGGATTTTGAAGATGACAATTACCCTAGTATTTAATATGATTTTGAAGCTATACCGTCTGAAGTCCCACTACATCGTTGTTGGCATGCTGCTACGCACAGTTTTTTTAATTAGGCATATGCAAAAGAACCTAGTCAATACATACGAAGTTTCCGTTGCATCACCATGCAACACACATGTTTAAAACTATTTTTTTATTATTTTACTGGTCTTAGCTACGTACTTTAATTCTTTTACCAATAAATAATAAATCATTTTGTAGTAATTTAGTTAGTAAACAAATATTATAAAAATACTCCCTTGTCTATTGGATTTTGAGCAACAACTTAAACGTATAGAAAAGGCCTATACCACTATGATGTATGTTGCTTTGAATTAATGCATGGTAATTCATTCCTACCATTTGGAGACAACACTTTTAATGATACTTCAATAACAAATTAGAATTGAGCATGTTGTTTAATACATGTGATCGTTGGTGTGCATATTTTAAATTTATTGTAAACTCGTCTCGAATTAATTTACCAACACATTTTATGCTCTTTGAGACTATCAAAACTAGCTAGAAGAATGACTCTTAAATCTGAATTACAACAATCATGACATGCAAATTCTACTAATCTTGCATAGCATCATTCCCTACTTGACTAATATAGAGCAATTTTTAAATATCAAACCAACTTATGTATAATGTAACTTTTATGAGGTTAATTACGTGATAACCGTTAATAAGTGTTTATTATCTCTCAAGAGCGTGAAAATCCGTAAAGCAAGACACATCACTGCCATAATGAGTAGTTAATTTAATATTACAAATCAATCACTAGTAACGACGGGTCTTGTAATTTTAATGACCTATGCATCTATGATATTGCTTCAATAACTTAATGTCTCTAGATCACCACTATATAAATTTAAATTTGTTGTTTTTCCGATGCTTAATGTCACAATTATAACCCTTAAATAGCATATCTTGTATAATGTTCAATACTTTATAGAATTTTCCTCAAATATCTATTATTTTTAGAAAATTTGTATTTTAATATCAGTCTTCAAGTGCAAAGTAAATAAAACCCCACCACGAAACATAAGGTGGCATGTGGTTATCACCAAGTTATCTATACATGGAGTTCTTTTTGTCATTCACTTAAATCGTTGGAGTGAACCCATAAAAGTGACTTAACTAAGATTAAACCCATGTAATAAACTTAAAAAATGTATAAAAGTTAGGGGTTACTTTTCACAAAGTTAATAGGCCATACTTGTTCTTATTCTTCTTTACTATAAGTATTTTTTTTTTTTAGAATAAACGTTAATCCTTTTATATATAACACAAATCGAACTACATCTGGATAATGGGTAAGCGAGCAACAAGCTGCGCCGCTATCCCCTTTTGAATCGCAAAGCCTATTCTACTAAATATAAATCCTTGGTTCCTCGGGCTCTGCGAGTCACTGTGGACCACCTTCTGCACCCGCTCCAAGAAGCGAACCGCCTCGGGAGCTAGGATACTATAACTATATTATAGTTAAAAAAAAGGTATTTATTATCATAAATGAATATAGATCAAAGGTAGAGCCACAAATTAAGCCTAATGGTATTTATTTATAATAGCTATAGAAGGTACATTTGGTAGATCTGTGTGACATAAAAGACTTAAACTTATGAACAACATGAAAGATGGAATTCAGTAGGGGAGTGGGGTCTTCTTTCATAACCTTAATTCCTAAATCAAGTGCTCCGGTGGGCTTGGGTGACTACAGACCAATCAATCTTATTGGAATTATTAGCAAAGTGGTGTCGAAAGTGTTAGCGAATAGATTGAAAGGGGTTATGGGAAAGATCACATCAGAAACTCAGTCGGCTTTTCTAAGTGGAAGGTATATTTTAGATGGCCCTTTAATGGTTAATGAAATTATTTCTTGGGCGAGAAGAACCGGCAAGGAGATTTTCTTATTCAAGATAGATTTTGAGAAGGCTTATGATAATGTCCACTGGGATTTTCTGTTATCCATCTTGGAACAAATGGGATTTTCGTCATTGTGGTGTAAATGGGTTCAAGGGGTGTTGACTTCGGCCAGATCATCGATTCTGGTTAATGGATCTCCAACTTTCGAGTTTGTCTGTGAAAAAGGAATTAGACAAGGAGATCCTCTATCTCCGTTTTTGATTATTATTGTTATGGAGGCCTTTTCGAGTATTATAAAAAAAGCCAGTCGGCTAGGGTCGTTTGATGGGGTGTCGTTACCAAACAATGGTCCAAAGATCTCACATCTATTGTATGCTGATGATGCTATTCTCGTGGGGGACTGGTCGAACTTCAATTTTAGGAATATGAAGCGGATTCTTCGGATTTTTTATTTGTGTTCCGGGATGCAAATAAACATACACAAATCTATTCTGTTTGGAATTCGGAAAAGTCATGAGGAGGTGTGCATGAGGGCTTCTTCTTTGGGGTGTAAAGCTGGAGAGATACCTTTTATCTATTTGGGGATTAAGGTTGGAGCTAACATGAATAGAATTGGCAATTGGGACCCGGTAGTGGAAGTATTCAGAAAGAGATTGTCTAAATGGAAAGCAACGACATTGTCTATTGGAGGACGGGTTACGATTATCAAGTCGGTACTGGAGAGTTTACCAAGTTATTACTTTTCTCTATTCAAAGCACCGGTTAAAGTGATTAAAGTGTTGGAATCTTTTATTAAAAATTTCTTGTGGGGGAGTACAAGCGAGGCAAAGAAAGTCCATTGGGTTGCATGGGATAAAGTTACACGTTCGAAAAACGACGGAGGTCTAGGTTTATCTAAACTAGATGTTTGTAACGAAGCCTTACTGTTGAAATGGATATGGAGATATAAAACCGAGCCGCATGCGTTGTGGAGGAAAGTAGTCGATGTGTTACATGGGTCTATCAGAAGTTGGGGGATCGTTCCAGTTATCAAACGGTTCACGGGGGTGTGGAAGAACTTGGTAACAAGTAGTTGTAAGCTCAAAGTGGACGGTGTGGGAGTTCAAAATCTATTGCGGGGATCGGTCGGCAAAGGTGATGCAATTCGGTTCTGGTTGGACTTGTGGATATGCCAAGAACCTTTAAAAAACAAATTCCCAAATCTGTTTAGTCTTGAAAAAAGTAAATGTTGTTTTGTGATAGATCGCCTTGGAAACAGTAATGGGGATAAGCCAGGGCGGTGGGAATGGAGTAGAGAGATAGAAACGGAGGTGGAACACCAAGAACTCACAGATTGTCTTAATTTGTTGGGTGGAATTCGGAGGTCTAACGAAGAGGATAAATGGAAGTGGAACTTGGAGGATGAAACAAGCTTTTCGGTGGCTTCGGCAAAGAGGTGGATCTTGGGTAAGGTAGAGGATAAAAGCGGGTCGAGGTACACATGGTGCAAATGGATTCCGAGCAAATGTAATGTATTTATGTGGAGGGCGGTGATTGATCGAATCCCTACGAAAATGGCGTTAAGAAGAAGGAATATTTATGTGGAGGATAGTTTGTGTGTTTACTGCGAAGATAGGGACGAGACAACAGATCATTTACTGACGGAGTGTGTTTTTACTACCGGGGTTTGGCTAGGTATTTCTAAGTGGTGTAGGATACCGTATATATATGCTTTTGATGTGAAAGATTTAGCTCAGCTATATAACTATGTTGAGGGTTCCAAGGTGAAAAAATCTCTTATCCATGGTATTATAGTCATTACGAGTTGGAGAGTGTGGAAAGCGCGGAATGAAAAGATTTTTGGAGGTAAAGATTTAAATGTGGTGGAGATCATTATGGAGGTGAAGACTTTGGGTTTTTTATGGTATAGACATAGATTCAAAAAAGGTACTATAGAATGGTCAAAGTGGTGTAGTTTTGAGTTTTAAGTGATAGGTTGGGCTGTTGAGTTGTATGCTTCTTTCTCCATCTTGGAGATAGAGGTTTGCTGTTTTCGTTTTTAATGAAATTTGCGTTCCAAAAAAAAAAAAAGATGCTTACCTTTTGAGGATACCAAAGGATGTGACATCAAATTCATTATTTCCAAATATAGTAGTTTTTTGAAACAGTGAGTGGAACATGTTTTGTTTTGTTTTTCCTTTTGAGTTTTGGAGTTAACATGTGAAAAAAGTGAGGCTTTAATTACGATGGCGACTTCACTTGGGTGGATGTGGGGCTCGTGACCCTTTCCCCTTAAACCGTGTAATATATTTATTTACATCTTTTACCAGTTTTTTATTTGGAATTTGTTAAGTGTTGGGTTTCTATGGAATTTATAAATTTAGTTAACCATTTAACTAGTCACAATTAAGGCGGAAGCGAGATATTAACAAACTAAACTTATGTACACATGTGTTTATATATGTATATATTACAAAACTATATAATATATGTTCATGAATAACCTAGTTTATTCATGATATAAGATTACCAATAATCTATATGTTAGAAACCCGAGGCAAGGATCAAGTAATACGGAAAAACTAAACTATCAAAGCCATAAACACTTACATTCTTAACCTTTTAAGAGTGTAGTTAATGTTGAAGAAGATGATGATGTCGATGCTAGACTTTCAAAGGGAAAATCCTCAAACAGAATATACCCCGAGCCTCCAACACACACCGAGCTATGTTAGGAAGTTTGAACACGAAAAACCGAGACCCGAGCCTTCTTTTCTTCCTTGGCCGTAAAACAAGAAGAAAGAAAAAAGTGTTGTGTTTTTTTGTTTACTTGAAAGTCTTATCATAATGTATCTTGATCTTGATCTTTTATCATTACACACCATCATCCAACATGGTGTTAGGTTTTTGGTTAAGTTCACACTCAACCTTTTCATGACAAAATATTGACCAAGACATGGGGTGTGGGGCCCACCCAAAACCGGCCCCAATTATTATATATTTTTTTTTTTTATTTTTTTTTATTTTATTTATTTTATAAAGTATAAAATAAATATATAAACACCCCATCTTTTATAAACCATTTTACAAAAGAATACATAGTTAAATAATCATTCCAATAATAATTATTTGAATAAATAAATTAACCAATTAATTTATTTAACACTTTCAAGTAATTATTCAGAAACCCGTTTTTCTGAATGTGTCGTGTTCTGTATTTGTCTTATAGATCTTATCTTAACAAATACATAATTGGTGTGTGTCTAACTCGTTATTGGGTATGACCCGGCTTGGATCAAACACGGCTAGCCACATTAACCTAATTATGTGTCTCGGGCATATGGTATTCCAACAATCTCCCACTTGCACGAGACTCATAGGAAGTTAATGCTAATGGTGAATACCGCCTAACAACAGGTCACCACCCCTAGTGTGTTTGACTAAGTGCCATTCAATAACATCATCCCCTTCAAGTCCATACTTGATATGATATAGGTAAGTCTTATCATTACATCCCTTTGTTACTAGATGTCCTGTCAAATCGAAGAGACACAGATTGATCATTCTCTCATTGATTTAACTTAACAGGCCTTAGACATCTAAACTCTCAACACATAAGAGGAACAAATCCCATCTTGACTGCATACATCCTTGTTGACATCTCGTATGATATCTGAGCTCTTTCTTTTACGTCATCGTGTTACCGAAAAACAAAGAAGAGAGTCAAGTTATCAGACTTGATGAAAAACAGGATCCAATATGCATCTCAGGTCAAAGGACACAATGATACTCGCCTTTACTCAAGGATTACTTATGATCAGTTGCACTAACTCCATGCAGTGATCCTTGATAGCGGATCATGTCCAATATTTGTATCCCACAAATATTTATGAACCTTGGTGGCAAACCTATGCCTTATATTCATCACATGAATATCAACCAATCCGGGTTCATAATAGTCTTACCTTCATACTTGTTCCCACAAGCATGATCGACTACGGACGTTTAGAACAACATAAGTTATTCATGGATTAAACATGCAAATATAGAACATAACTCATTGAATAATTAAACATAATTAATTTTCATGAGATACCCATTACATTCGTTCTTATACAAACACTAAACACAGATTAAATCCACTCACTAGAATACCGAAGTCCTAATGCACAAACATGACCCTCATGCTTTGGCCTATCGAGGAGCTTCGTGAGTGGGTCCGCAATATTTTGATCGGTATGAACTTTATGAATACATATCTTCTTCTTTTCAACTTCATCCCTTATGTAGTTGAATCTGCGCTCAATGTGCCTCGTTTTCTGATGAGCACGAGGCTCCTTGATCTGTGCAATAGCACCCTCATTGTCACAGAATATCTCTAGGGGCTCCTGAATGGTAGAGATAATCCCTAGATCCATGATGAACTTTTTCATCCATGCAGCCTCTTGGGCTGCCATTGAAGCGGCGATGTACTCAGATTCTGTAGTGGATAACGCGACAACATCCTGCTTCGAACTCTTCCAAGAGACAGCGCCTCCATTCAAAATGAAGACATATCCCGACTGTGACCGAGAATCATCTCGGTCAGTTTGAAAACTCGCATCCACGTAACCCTTTACGACGAGTTCCTCCTCACCAGACCCATATATTAAAAACATATCCTTAGTCCTTCTAAGGTATTTTAATATATTCTTGACAGCCATCCAATGACTGTCACCTGGGTTGTGCTGGTATCTACTCGTTATGCTTAAAGCATACGAGACGTCCGGTCTGGTGCACATCATTGCATACATAATAGATCCTATTGCCGAAGCATAAGGAACATGCTTCATCCTATCCTGCTCTTCCTTAGAGCTAGGACTTTGGGATGAGCTTAACACGGTTCCTCTAGGAATAGGTACCAAACCTTTCTTAGAGTTTTCCATCCTGAACCTTTTCAGGATTTTATCAATGTACGCACTTTGATTGAGTCCGATCAATTTCCTTTGTCTATCCCTATAGACCTTTATTCCCAAGATATATGTCGCTTCTCCAAGATCCTTAATTGAGAAACGACTACTTAACCACGCTTTAACGTTTTCCATACTTGGTATATCATTTCCAAATAAAAGTATATCATCGACATACAAAATAAGGAAAATGATTATACTCCCACTAGCCCATTTATACACACACGCCTCATCACCGTTTTGGACGAAACCAAACGCTTTGATTTCTTCATTAAAACGATGATTCCACATCCGTGATGCTTGTTTCAACCCGTAGATTGATTTCTTTAACTTACAAACTTTATCAGGATTAGATGGATCGACAAAACCTTCAGGCTGAACCATATGGACATCTTCCTCAAGATATCCATTTAGAAAAGCGGTCTTGACATCCATTTGCCATATCTCATAATCAAAATGAGCTGCAATGGCAAATAATATCCTGATCGACTTAAGCATCGCGACCGGCGAGAAGGTTTCATCATAATCAATCCCTTGAGTTTGCGTGAAACCTTTTGCTACAAGTCGTGCTTTGTAAGTATCTAAATTTCCATGCATATCGGTTTTCCTTTTGAAGACCCACTTACATCCAACCAGTTTGGAGTTAAGTGGACGATCAACCAATTCCCAAACTTGGTTATCGTGCATGGATTGCATCTCGGCGCTCATGGCTTCAAGCCACTTGTCACAATCAGGTTGTGACACAGCATCTTTGTAGGAGATCGGTTCATCCGAATCGACCAAGTAACAATCATCCACAAGAAATCCATATTTCTTGGGAGGTCGACTAATCCTATTAGATCTGCGAACAACGTGTGTATGATCAACCATTTGATCATCTTCAACATCCTCGTGTTGAAAGCTAGTATCGACCAACTGTGTATCATCAAGTGATTCTTGAACCTCTTCAAGTTCCACTTTCTTTTCACTAGGTCCTTCCATAAGGAACCTAGTTTCTAAGAAGTATCCTTTGCGTGAAACAAACACTTTTTGTTCACTAGGATCATAGAATATATATCCTATATCATCCTTTGGGTATCCTATGAAGATACACCTGATGGATCGAGCCTCAAGCTTATTTGGGGTGTCACGTTTAACATAAACTATGCATCCCCATACCCTTAAATATGAAAAAGATGGAACCTTTCCATGCCACACTTCATAGGGTATTCGATCCACCTTTTTGGTCGGGGCCATATTCAAAATACGAGCCGCTGTAAGTAGCGCATATCCCCAAAATGACGGCGGTAGTGAGCTTCGTGCCATCATTGATCGAACCATGTCCAACAGTGTTCGATTCCTCCTCTCGGATACTCCGTTATGTTGAGGAGTTCCAGGAGGAGTGAGCTGTGAAATAATTCCACAATCTCTAAGATGACTTTGAAAAGCATCACTTAGGTACTCGCCTCCTCTATCGGAGCGGAGTACCTTGATTGTTCGGTCGAGCTGATTTTGTACTTCATTTTGAAATTCCTTGAATATTTCAAAGGCTTCATGTTTGTGTTTCATTAGATACACATACCCATATCGACTAAAATCGTCGGTAAAGGTAATGAAGTACCTTTCACTATTCCTACTAGCTGGCTTGAAAGGTCCGCATACATCCGTATGTATGATACCTAACAAATCCTTAGCCCTTTCATTTGTACCTTTGAAAGGCTCTTTGGTCATCTTGCCTTGAATACAAGATTCACACTCATCAAACGAACCTAACTCGTTTGTTTTCAAAAGACCTTTCTTTTGGAGAGTATTTATACGATTCTTGTTTATGTGTCCAAGGCGACAATGCCAAATGTAGGAATCACTCAAATCCTTTTTGAGTCTTTTAGTAGAAGTTTGATATAATGAGCTATTTGAGGTATTATCATGAACCAATTCATAAATACCGTTGTTTGGTACAGCTTTAAAATAAAAGATACCATTAGATGAGACATGCATTTCTGATCTTACAAATTTAAAGTCAAAGTTACATTGTCTAAGAAGGTGCACAGAAATAATGTTCCTAGTCAAACTAGGAGCATACAAAACATTTTTCAAAACAACTTCCAAACCACTTGGAAGCGATAAAGTGAAGTCTCCTCTAGCGACCACGTGCACCCTTGCACCGTTGCCCATGAAAAGATTCACTTCGCCCTTCTTTAAGTCTTCATTCCTTTTGAACCCCTGCAACCAATTGCAAATATGAGTTCCACATCCGGTATCCAATACCCATGTGTTAGAAGAAATAAGATTTAGCTCAACATTAATCATAAAGACATTACCCGAGGTATGCGCCACATTCCTCTTGTCTTTTAGCTCTTTTAGGTAGACCGGACAATTGCGTTTCCAGTGTCCGGTCTCCCCACAACCAAAACAAGGATCATCCTTATGACCCTTCGGTTCCATAACCTTTTGTTTCTTTGCCATAACCGGTGATTTGCCCTTACCCTTAAGATGCAGAGGTGGACCCTTTCTTTTTGCTACCTTAGCCTTAGGATTGGGTTGAGATCGATTCTTGGATCTGCCTTCATTGATCGCAAACATGGGTAAAACCCTTTTACCCATGCTCGCCTCGGCTGTCTTAAGCATTGAGTGAAGTTCTCCAATGGTTTTGTCCCAGCCGTTCATGTTATAATTTAACACGAAAGTGTCGAACCTTTTCGACAAAGAGTTAAGGATCAAATCCGTTGCTAACTCCTTTGAGATGGGACAATTGAGTTTGGCGAGGCGATCAATGTAACTTTTCATCTTAAGTACATAAGTTGAAACTGGTTGATTATCATCCATTCTACATGCATGCAAGGCTCGAACTGTTTCGAACCTTTCAACTCTTGATTGCTTAAGGAACATTTCCTTAAGTTGAGTAATCATGTCGTATGCATTATGGTTTTCGAAATCCTTTTGGATTTCGGGAACCATAGTCGCCAACATGAGGCATGACACTTGAATGGAATCTTCCGTAAGTTTGACCCAATTCATATATTCGACCTCACTACCCTCTTCCGGTTCTTCGGGGATAGGTGTTTCCAAAACATGATATAATTTTTCTTGTTTTAGAACAATCCTTAAATTTCGGAACCAATCCGAAAAGTTATTGTGGTTAAGACGGTCTTTAGCGAGAATAGATCGGAGAGAGACATTTTGGACGTTAGGGATTATGTTGTCGTCGACGTGTGCGGCCATCTGCAGAATTTTAATTAAGTTCATTTTAGTGTTTTACCTTTTTAATTATTAATACCCTTTTATATATATACCAAATATAATTAATAATTAAAATCTAGAATCCAACGATAAACCCGACTCCGGTTAGGTGACCTTTTTCCCATTGTCGATTTATCAAGGTAGTTATTCATAACAATTGCAAACCCTTTTGCAACTTCTAGAGTTTATGGGACCGGTTCGAAATCATATTTCGTGTCGGCATGTTTATCCCATCAACACCTATTAGACCCCATGTTTGGGTGACCCTCTTCACATGGTTCTAATTTAAGTCGTCCTACTTGTATCAACTTGTAATATTAACATACAAACGGTTAGGTGACCTTTTTCCCATTTATATGCCAATATTACCTTAACATATTAATTTACTCTTACGCGGTTAGGTGACCTTTTTCCCACTAAGAGCTTACTAATATGTTAAGCGTTATACAAAAGGATGGTGTTTAACTTATTATCCTTAATTTTAAAAGGGATTTTTAGTTTTAATAATTCTAGTTGTAAAACTTTAAATCATGTTCTAACATGCATTTAGTAACATGATATTTTGAAACCATTTTCAAAATTCTAATTTATAATAAAGCCATTTTATTATGGGCGTGAGACGGCTAGTTAATAAATCCATTTTATTAAACTATGTGTCACGTAATTACCGATAATTATTAGAACCCGTTTTATGCTTTGTTAATTAATTCTATGTGACGAAGTTGATATCCTAATATCTAACAACCACACAATCAAACAATCAATTAATTAACAAGCATACACAATTATACTAGACACGAGTCACTAAGTTAGACCACACTTGTTAGCCGAAACAAGTGTGTGTCTTAGGTCCGATCCTAAGGGACACATGACACATGGATGTTGTAGCTCCCACTCGATCCCGCATCCAAATGCTTCGAGCATCTTCTTCAACCCCGTTGTGATCCATTGGGCTTGAACTTGGGCCTTAGCTTCCATAAGCTTCCATTTGGGCTTAATTGGTGGGCTTAGGTCCTTTTGGGCTTGAATCCCTTTAATGGGCTTGTGAGACCCATTATCACCATACCCGGCCCAATTAGGCCCAAATTTCCAATTTTGCAATCTTCTTTAATTTTACAAAATCAAATGTCCTAATACATTTTTTCTATAAAATAAAGATATTACAAATAACCTATTTATTACATACCCATATGAATAAATAATTACAAAATAGCCCCTAATTAATTATTACAAACCGAAACTTTGAATAATTAACAACAATCACAACATCAACCACAAACAAACATCCACTTTGGTCTACGGCTCGGTCTAGTTTTAACAAACATAACCCGTTATGTTTTAGGAACCCGTTCCAAAACCCCTTGACTTTATCGGGCCTAGCCCAACCCATTTGGGCTTGACCCAATAACTAGATTATGGGCTTCGGCCCACATGTGCAAAACACATGGGCTTCGGCCCAATTAAAAAACTCATGGGCTCGGCCCATTTAACCAAAAATGGGCTTCGGCCCATATAGCTTTTCCCTTTAATTTCCGGTTAGCCCAATAACCATATTAAAGTGGGCTTCGGCCCAAATTCACCCGAATTGGGCTTCGGCCCATTTACTCGGTTTTAATTTTTTTTTTTTTTTTTTTTTTTGAACAAAGCCAAAAACAATAACAAGATTAAATACAAAAAAAATCATGCATGTTAATTTTTGTATAAAATCTTTCAAGGGGAAAAAATATAAAACCGAGAACCCGAAGCTTAGTTTCCCGTATCCCGGCTCTTGATGCCATTTGTTGGGTTTCTATGGAATTTATAAATTTAGTTAACCATTTAACTAGTCACAATTTAGGCGGAAGCGAGATATTAACAAACTAAACTTATGTACACATGTGTTTATATATGTATATATTACAAAACTATATAATATATGTTCATGAATAACCTAGTTTATTCATGATATAAGATTACCAATAATCTATATGTTAGAAACCCGAGGCAAGGATCAAGTAATACGGAAAAACTAAACTATCAAAGCCATAAACACTTACATTCTTAACCTTTTAAGAGTGTAGTTAATGTTGAAGAAGATGATGATGTCGATGCTAGACTTTCAAAGGGAAAATCCTCAAACAGAATATACCCCGAGCCTCCAACACACACCGAGCTATGTTAGGAAGTTTGAACACGAAAAACCGAGACCCGAGCCTTCTTTTCTTCCTTGGCCGTAAAACAAGAAGAAAGAAAAAAGTGTTGTGTTTTTTTGTTTACTTGAAAGTCTTATCATAATGTATCTTGATCTTGATCTTTTATCATTACACACCATCATCCAACATGGTGTTAGGTTTTTGGTTAAGTTCACACTCAACCTTTTCATGACAAAATATTGACCAAGACATGGGGTGTGGGGCCCACCCAAAACCGGCCCCAATTATTATATATTTTTTTTTTTATTTTTTTTTATTTTATTTATTTTATAAAGTATAAAATAAATATATAAACACCCCATCTTTTATAAACCATTTTACAAAAGAATACATAGTTAAATAATCATTCCAATAATAATTATTTGAATAAATAAATTAACCAATTAATTTATTTAACACTTTCAAGTAATTATTCAGAAACCCGTTTTTCTGAATGTGTCGTGTTCTGTATTTGTCTTATAGATCTTATCTTAACAAATACATAATTGGTGTGTGTCTAACTCGTTATTGGGTATGACCCGGCTTGGATCAAACACGGCTAGCCACATTAACCTAATTATGTGTCTCGGGCATATGGTATTCCAACATTAAGTAGTACTTATGTATGATATTTTATTTTCAAATATAAAAGTACTTATAACAAGTTTCATGTAAGACTAGATTGGAATGGAACCGACAATAAAATAAAATGGATTATTTTTTTTTTTGTCTTGTTTGGTTAACTGTAAAAATATAATTAATTATTACTTTATGAATGAAATGCAAATGACAAAAATCCCCTACCTCGAAAAAAAAACACTAAAATAAAAAAATGGCAATGGCGATGGTGAGGTTGTCGAGCATCGAGATAGTAGGGTGAAAGAGAAATTGAATAAAAATAAAGCGGTAAGTAATGGTTTTAATAGAATGAGGTTCATTGTGTAATCGTTAGTTTCCATTTCATTGACTAACTAAACATCTGTTTTTCATTCGCTCACAATGATTCACTTGACCCCCCCCCCCCCCCCCCCTCATGTTATGCATACATACTGAACGCTACTTATACATGTTGTGGGGAGGTGGTGACACAACGTCACTCCCTACCACCACATCTGCTGCTTAGGTGATAGAGACATAACACCACTTTATACTAACTAACTTTATTCACGGCCCATAGTCTAATTGTCTTGATATCATTCATGGTTTTAGTAATCGATTAATTTTTAATATTATTTTATCATTTGCAAAATATTTAAATCAAATGTCATTCATGAACATGCAACAGAATGTATTTCAATGGAAGACGCGAAGGTGAAGGCCACATAGATGAGCAAAAGGACTTCACATGTTCCCAAAGCGATACTCCACTATAGATTCTCTAATAATTTTGATTATAATTAAAAGAATATGTATATAACATTATTTATTGGAAATAATTACACAAAAAAGTATGTTAACTAAACAATTTTTAAAAATAGTCACAAAAGTTTAACCTTTACCAAAGTAGTCAACCCACATTTCTAATAATAAAAAACCGCCACATAACCTTCATCGACTGAGGTAATTAAGATTTAGTCTATATTTTTGACAGCTTGCTCACGCTTTTAGTTTTTAGCCTGCACCTTTTGGAGACGACTAAGGTTTAACCCATGGTTTTTGGAGACGTCTTGGGGTTAGCCTGCGGTTTTGACGGTTTAACCACTACTTTTGGGTGACGGCTAAAATTTCCGACAATAAAAAACCGCCACATGACCTCCGTCGACAGAGATAACTAGGATTTACGTTTTTATGGCTTGCCCACGCTTTTGACTATTACCCTCCATTTTTTAGAGACGACTAAGGCTTAGCCCGTGTTTTTTGAAGACGGCTAAGGCTTAGCATGTGGTTTTGACGGTTTGACCACTACTTTTAGGTGACGGCTAAAAATTTAATAACTATTTTTTAAAAAGGGATGTTCAAGTAGACTATTTGGTAATTTTTACTTATGCATTTGTTGTTGTTATTGTTGTTGTTATTATTATTATTATTATTGAGTGGGGAAATGAAATTGAGTCAAAGGGATACTGGTAGTTGCTGAAAGGAAAAGGCAGAGGAAGCAATAATTGAGTGATGCAATAGTCATTTGCCGACACCTTCTCTCGCCTATTTTGGGACCCCAACGCCACAAAAGCCCCATCAATCTTGCTTTTTAAAAGGTTACATAATTATTCCATACTTTCTCTTCAATCCTTTTTTCTTTCTTTTTTATTATTCATTTCTCTCTATTTTATAAATAAACACGAACAAAACAACTAAAACTCGCTTTTATTAATCAGAAAATATAATTAAAAAAATGATTACAATCTCTCAAACCCTGACTCGGTTTAACTCTTGATGAATCATAACTTGGTTGCATCTCGTTTTTTATAATGTCTAACCATACCACAGTTTATATAGGCAAATCTTAGCTTCCTAGCCAAAATATTATCAATTAAAATTACAAAACAGTTATGAAACATAACCAACTATGACAGACTTGTCATTATTGGCCCCTCAAGTTCACTGACTTATGACTTGGAGTCTGAAATTACATCCAACATTGAACTCGAGTCGGTGGCCTCACTAGTAGATGGGTCGGTTAAGGACTGTGTGTATGTATGCATGTGTGTGTTTCTTTTAAATAGCGAAACCAAAAAGTTATCTTTAACAAAATCCTAACTAAACTTAAATCGAATGTAAAAGTTTTTCAAAAATCTTGCTCTTAAAAGATATATCTTTGTTGGGTTGTGTGAACATACATATATACATTGTACCATGAAGGCTTGAATGTTTGATCCGTGCAACTCCTAACATATAACTTATAAAAGTGTCCGTGTTGTTGGTGTCACAATGACGTGTATACGGGACCTCAAAGGCAAGATATGTTGTGGTCTATCATCAGCGGCAATTTATTAATTTATGTTTTAACTTTGGTTTATATAAAAAAACTTTGTGGTGGACTAAACGAATTGGGCTTACTAAATAAAATTGGGCTTAATACTGAGTTTTTGGCAGGCTAAACAGGCCATTGCAAGTATCCCCATGCTGGGTATACTGGATTACTGGGTAATCGGGTGGCCCAAAAATCAAGATCTTCATGTCCATGCCAGGTAGAGGTGTACAAAATAACCGGTTTGGGAACGGTTCCATGCAAACCGAACAGAACCCGTTTGACAATAAAACCGTTTTCATCCAAACCGGTTCTTAAACCGGCGGTTTTGGGACCGGTTCCACTTATGATCTACCAAACCGGTTCTAAATTGAAACAAACCGAGCTGGACCAGATCGACCTCTCTTGCTTCTAAACGGGTTTCTAAACCAAACTGGTTTTGACCAGGCTTTGATTTGGTTTGGGGAAAAAAGAACGGTTTTGTACACCTCTACCTAGAGGTGCACAAATGACAGATCCAGTTTTTTTTAACCGGACGGGTGGGATGGAGCCGGTATGGTGCGAGACCGAAGAGAACACCAGCCTACATGTCTTGGGATCGCGTGGGCTAACACTCTAGCCTCCAGTGAATCGATAGTTTTTTTGTTGTTTTTTAACTATGTTCTTTTAATAATACAAGTGAATTTTATTTGATGCTCGAACCATGCTGAAGCTCAAAAATGCTCGGCTCATTTACACCCCTATTTTCTTTCTATATTAAAATGTAGTTTAGATTCATAATTACCCTTTATTTACAAATTCTATTTCATCATGTTTCATATGATCATATCTACTATGTCGGGTCTCGTATCTACTCTCTTGGGCCTAACAGAGTAATGTTAAATACGAAAATAAAGCCTGACAGAATTGAAACCCGACGGAATAGATCCATGGCACCATTTAAGTGTATCCATATAGATGTTGTTGGTTAAAAAACGAAAAGACGTCAAATAGATGGTCTTAAGGGTCATTATTCGGTTTATTTACTTACATATTTATATTTTTGAATGAACCAAATCACTACCTTCAAAACCCTAAATCAGCATAATTTTGAAGCATGAGTGGAACAATAGCAGCAGAGAAAGCTTCATTAACAACCAAAACCCCATCCGATTTCCTCAAATCCATTCGAGGCAGACCCGTTGTTGTCAAATTGAACTCCGGCGTTGATTACAGAGGTTCAATTCTTACTTAATTTCGTTATTTGCACTGTTATTAACCCCTAATTTGGAAGCAATCGTCTTGAATACTTGTTTAGGGTTTAATATCATGTAAAATTCATATATATAGCAGTTAAGTTGTCTAACACTAATAATCCAGTATACTCTTCTACTGATAACAAATTAACCTTTTGCAACTTGCAAAACATTAACAGTTGTAGCAAGTAGGAACTGATTAAGACTTAAAAGTTAAAACACTAAAAGTTGATAATTAAGACTTAAAGCATAGATATCAGGAATAACGGTGATATATCAGTCAAATATCGGTCAACATTGCTGATATTATCGATACCGATATTTTACCAAGGGATTGATAACCGATTTATTACCGATACCGATATATCAGCGATATCGACTGCATAGTATGGTTATGTTTAAGGCTGTTAATGAACCAACGTTCAGTGAATAGTTCGTGAACCGATGGGCGGGAAGTTTGTTTATGTTCGTTCGCTTAATAAATGAACGAACATAAACAGACCCCTCCGTTCGTTTAATTATATTCGTGAATGTTTGGTAATGTGCTCATGATAGTATTTCGCTATTCTGTATGTTTATTTATTTTATCTAACTTTTTTATATTCTTTTATATATTACTCCTAACATAAAATAGGAAACCATATTCTCACATTGTTTTTGCATTGCTCTCATCTTCTTTCTCGTTATTCACATTGATGAATAAATCGATCTCAATCTCTAGGCTCCGCCGATTTTCTTTGTGTTCATTTGTGTCCGTGAACCATTCGTGAACACACTTAATGAATGAACATGAGTATAACATCTCGTTCGGTAAGTGTTTGTAAACCGTTAGTGAACAAATTATTTCCTTAACACATGAACATGAACAAGGCCTTGTTCGTGTTTGATCGGTTCATTTGCAGCCCTAATCATGCTACAATTTAGATCCTTAATTAAGCAGAATTGCCAAACACTCAGATCAACTGTTTATCTAATTATTGCTATTGTTATACTCATAAGCGTATCCGAATACTATCTTCTACGTTGTGTTTTGTTACAGCTGCTTATTTCAAAACGCATAAGCAGTTTTAAAGGCAAAGTAAGATTCTAATCGTTGCATATTTGTCCACTACGGTACTAGTATGTTCCATCCTAGTGGGTACCATTGTTTTTACCTGAACCACATGTTAGGTTTGGTGTGTGATAGTTGTAACATAGGTCCCGACACCTCTCCGACTAGGTCCATTAGGTTTGGAGTTTTGAGGAGAAGGTGTCTTGCTTCTTATTTTGGTCTTCAAAGCTTGTTTTGGAGATGAAGTTAACGTCTTGGGGGATATGCCCCTCTAAATATTGTAAAGGTTTTCTTGTGATATAAAAGTTTGCCGGGCAAATGCCCTTTAACCGGAAATCATTGCATTTTTAGAATTTATGTAAATCTTGATGAATTTTAGACAATCATAAAGATTTTCAGGATTATAATAAGTTCCTTTTTTCACATTTTTTGCACCAAATAGTACTAAACGAGCACTCATTAAAACCATTACACAGGTATTCTGGCTTGTTTGGATGGATACATGAACATAGCAATGGAGCAAACTGAAGAATATGTTAATGGACAACTGAAAAACAAGTACGGTGATGCGTTTATTCGAGGAAACAATGGTATGTTTTTTCTGTTTAATTTGTTTAAGCAACTACTTTTTACCATGAAATGTACATTGGCGGTGACATTAATATCTTGTTTTGCAGTTCTTTACATCAGTACATCAAAGAGGACGATTGCAGAAGACGAGTAGGCGAGTAGCTCAAATTTTCAACTTGAAGTCATATCATGATCTGTGCTATTTTGTTAATGAATTGGTTTTTATCTTCAAAGTTTAGTAAGTTTTTTCAAGACTGTTAATAGATTGACTGTTGACCCGAATTTGATTTGTTTCTGACCCGTTTAATGTTTAGTTCACATTGCTGTAAGAGTTTTTGGATCACTTTGCCTTGTTTACAATGACAAGTTGAGTTATTTGTTTGTTTTAAAAATAGTTTGTAGTATTGTTGAAATAAACTTTGGTAGTTATATAACTGCTTAAGAATGTTGGCTTAACCGGTCAGCCATACTTAAGAAGCGGATTATTTAAGCCCCATGCGATTTTTTGTCAAAGAACAATGCGTCTTCATCATGTGTATAAAGGTTGGCATGCATCCAGCTATAAGTCAACTAGGCAAAAGTTTGGTAACAGGATTTTTGTAATATTATGTTTGGATAATGGGTACAAATTTATGATTTTGTATAACAGAAAAGAAAAATTAAAATTGTAACTAATGTTACCATACCATGTGATATATGTTGCTGAACCTTTACATATCTGTTACACTGCTACTACCTTTAGCGTTGCAAAACTGTCGGTAATACTATTATCTTATCGCAAAATATATAGCTGTTAAAGCTGATTAAAACGAGTTGTGACAATTACGTTTGTTGCAATCATGTAGTAATGGTATATATCACATCAAAAAAAATAAAAATAAAAAAAATTCTAAAAATGAAAAGTTAAGAAAGACAGTGTTTTAGTTCAATGAATCAACTCAATTGTCCTCTTTTTTGCTATCACAATTGTCAAACTAAATAACTAATAACCTACTTTTTAAGACAGAATATGTTTATTTCAAATAATATGATATGATTGTTATGACAGTAACAACATATTTATCTTGAAACATGTTATATAAAAGATATTGTTATATTATGATTTTGGATTATAACAAACATTACAATAGATGTAAATTTTACAAATTCAAAACATAAACATTAGGGAAAAACATCCGCCACGGTGATCTAGGTAGCGACCACCTCTTTTGCTTAGTCATCGCCTTTAGTTGATACGGCGGCATAGAGTGATTCCATCACCAACCGGAAGCTGACAGATCTCCACTCTCGGGTCAGCAGCCAAAGCTTTGTTAAGTTCTAGCACGAAGTCTCTGTAATACCGCACATATTTCCTAAGTGGCGCGTCTGGTGGGGCCACCAACGATCCGTTCCACAAAGTGTTGTCGTAGCCGATCACTCCTCCAATTTTGACAAGGTCAATTAATCTTTTGTGGTAGTTAAGGTAGTTGTCTTTATCAGCATCCACAAAGATAAAATCAAAGCTTCCATGAAACTTTTTCTGTAAATTAATAAGAACATCATGATCAATTCTTAATTTTTAAACTAATACTAAAATATTACACATCATATATATATACACTTACATCTTCGATCATTTGATCAAGAAGAGGTAGCGCAGGACCTTCTCTAAAATCGATCTTGTGAGCAACACCGGCCTTTTCAATGATGGGAAGACCGATTTCATAATTTTCACGGTTGATGTCCAAAGCCAATATCTAAAAAAACATTAAAAGAAATATTTAAGCCATCTGTATATCACTAACTGTAATTTACACGTCAGCAGAGTCTATCAGTTTTCCCGTAACAGATTCTCATATTACAATATCAATATCTACCTTTCCATCATCAGGGAGAGCTAGAGCTGTGGACAAAAGTGAATAACCGGTGTAGACACCGATCTCCATTGTGTTCTTCGCGTTGATGAGTTTCAAAAGCAAGTTTAAAAATTGTCCTTCGTCCGCGGATGTAGTCATCAAGTTCCTATATTTTCATATTCATATCATAAAGTTTAATGTCTTTATATATATAAAAAAATCAATCTCTAATAGCTTAGTTAAATAAATAATAATTACCATGGGTGTTTAGCAGTAACTTCACGTAGTTCTTTCATGGGAGCAGGTTCTCTAGGGTAAACACTAGTTTCAAGTATGTATTGATAAAGTGCATCACTTTGAAGAAGACTCTTGTGGCCAACTTCTTGGTGTTTAGCCGGTTGGTTCTCGCTGCCGTTGGTGACCGCGGCCATGCTATCGGATTATATGATGATATGAGATTAATAACTTGTGTTATAGATGAAGTTGTGAGCTTGAAATGAATGAAAAATGTTAAGGTATTTATAGAGTGATATTATGAAGAAGAGTTGGTGAAGTGGGAGGGACTTTCCTTTCTAGTTCTCTTGGTGGGCGAAGAGTTGGTGACACATCTTTTATATTTTATATTTTATTATGTTTTTTCATATTTTATTATTTTTATTTGAAAGATTCAATTCATGAACCTTTAGTTGGTTAAGGTAGGTCATTAATTGATAAGCAACTTATTCTTCTTTGTTAGATGTCTTCATGTGTGCGTGGCTTGGTTTGGTTAGTCTTAACCGAATTAATCAATTAGTTTTCAGTTAATTGTTTTGGTTAATTTGTGGTTTTCGATTTGGTATCAAAATTAAACTTGGGCTAATTTTTTTGTTTAGAAATACATGAAATGAATGTATAGATACATGAACAGAAAATTTAAATATATGAAATGGATGTATAAAAGCTACAAATATATGAAAATATGAATGGTTCAATTCGGTTAATTTCAGTTACCGAGGGTACAAAAATAAACCGACAATCGATTTTTGATTAATTTCGGTTCGGTTTTGTTGGTTTTCAGTTACGGCTCACCCACTCATGCTTGAGTCTTGATTTTGATGGTTTATAATTGAAGATTATATGTATGATGTGAACTATGATTTATCTTATTTAGTTGGTTAGCAATATATTGACAAAGTTAAGTGAATTTTCTGGTAAGGATTTATTGTATCATTCAAGAAAGTAATCAATTCATATGTTATATTGTTATTTTAGTAATTTAAGGTTTAATGTGTTTTTTTAATTTAATAACATATGTTTTATATTTAATACTCTAATTAAGTTTCCAACTGCCTTCATCATCGTTAGTATGTCTTTGTAAAATTAAAATAAAAAAAAATTAGCAACATGTGTATAATTAATATTGATGACCAATTCTTGTAATGATTAATTGGTATTATTTCCTAAAAAAAAGTTGGTTTATATGTTAATATGCCATTATAATTCACAGTTACGTATAATGATTTATGTGTGATAAATATACGCAACAGAGATGACAAGATGTTAGTACTGTGAGGTGTATGATTTTCAAAATTAATATTTTAATAGTGCACACATAAAATATTTATTTAAAAGTAAATAGGTTGAGGTTGGTGAAGGGCATGAAGAATAAAATAATTGGGTTTGGGGTTGGTGAAGGTCATAAAAAACGCAAAATAAAAATAAAATTAAAAATAAAAATGTTTGTTTTTTTAATTTAGAAAAATGCAAGTGGGGCCCGTTCACCAACTTTTATCCTTCGTCTCTGACGTGACTTACACCTACTTTCTCGATTACAATATATTTCTATTTTCTAAATACGTTACATTGTAAATTGTAAAGAATGTGTACGTAAGTGTGTTTTAAAGTGACTATTTCTAGAGGTGATGATCGTGTCAGATTAATGAGTTTTTGGATTTCAAATTGATAGATTACATTGTTAGTTTAACACGACTAATGTAACCATTTACCTACATGTGTTATCTGGTTAGTGGTAGTAATTAAATTGTAAATGTGTTATCAGGTTGATGGGTTGTAAAAATGAGTTAGAGAGGTCTGAAACATGCTAGTTATGCTTAATTAGATAAATTGGCAGGTTGGTCACTTAACAATACCAGCTGAACATATTAATCTGAACACAACCCGTTTAATTAAGTATGTAAAATATAACAACTTAAAATCTAACTATTTTTATATCATATTTTAGATATGGTCATGTCAGAAATTGTTTATCTTTAATTATCATGATAAAAATAATTTAAGTTTGTACTAAAATTTTCATGAATATAAAGTTGTGTAGATAAAAAAGATGTTAGGATGAAATTATAAAAAAGTTAGGATTATGTAAGATGACATTCGAGTGTTTATTTAGCACTAAGTGAGCTTTGAGCTCACATGACATGCTTGGGAGTTTTACGAAATTTCGTTTTGATACGTTAGTTATTCTTGACATAGTACATGTTGTATGTTTAATTTCTTACTTTAATATTTTGGAACTACACATGTCGAATGATAATTGTTTTCTTTGTATTTAAAATAGCACCACTTTCATATTATATTCAAATCAGAGGCTTAGAATAGTAAATCTTAATTGATTGATTGTTTCGTAAAAGGTTGTGTTAAATGCATCTTATCCTCTTCGTTTTATTTGTTATACTTATACCCCATCAAACTAAAATACAAAACATATCTTATTGGTTTGACCTTTTTTACATGAAGTACGATGAAAAACTTAGAAGTGTAGGGTATGTTTAGCAAACCTCAAAGACCAAATGACCTATCAGCACACATTTCTTAATTGAGTATTCAAAGGACAAATACTATTCAAAATATTATTGGGTTTGTGTGATTTGTTCAAAATTAATCAACTTCCATTACAAGTTTTAATGCTAAGAAGATTTCACATATTTGGGTAGTTCAATTCCGTACCCGAATTTAGGATATCCTAAATTCAAAATTATTAATGTTTGGTCCGTATTGAACGCTCTTTGCTGATAAGTTTCCCTTCCCGTCCGTGGAGCTTGTAGGACATGGCTTCGGCTACAAGGTACGGAAGTGATCAGACCCAAACCGATCATAGACAACCAAACGTCATACATTTGATCCCGATCATGGGTAGATCTAACAAATTTTTATGAATAGTTACCGCTATCTCTCAACTTTTTTGACGAAGTACACTTTGAATACAAAACTATTTTTTTTTTCGTTTTATGTATCTGCTACCTCTGAACAAAAACTATTAGCCTGTACCACCCTCAACTTTTCTTCTAAATACGCCACTGAATCAATAATTAACACCAAGGGTGGGATATGTCAACATGTATTACTTATTACTTTATTAGTGTTCCAAGTCACTTTGACTTTCGTGTTTTACCAAAATATGCAAATCGGACCCTATCACACGTTGTTTTTTTATATGAGAAAATATTGATCTTTTTACATATAACACAAACCGAACTACATCTGGATAATGGGTAAACGAGCAATAAGCTGCGCCGCTATCCTATTTTGAATCACAAAGCCTATTCTACTAAATATAAATCCTTGGTTCATCGGGCTCTGCGAGTCACTGTGAACCACCTTCTGCACCCGCTCCAAGAAGCGAACCGCCTCGGGAGCTAGGGATCCAAAAGTGTCGAAGGCAAAATACCACGTAATTATATCTTATGCAGTTTTTTATTGTTTATATCCAAAAGTGGACCACCTTCTGCCCACGTTGTTTGTATAAATTATTTTATAATGATTATATACATTCTACTAAATACCACGTAATTATATCTTATGCAGTTTTTTATTGTTTATGTACACAATCAGAAAATAAATTAAAAGTATAGTTAATTATTACAAGTTTTTGATGGGTTGATGTTTGCACCTCCGACTCTCCTAGTCACTTGGTTGTCACTAAAGCATATATTGTTGAACAATGAGTTGCTTTAGATTTGTTTCAATAAGTTTTAGAATCTTGATTAGTTCAATAATATTTTATTTATTGGTATAAAATGTTTAAATACGTTACAATATAATAGTAAAAGTATTGTTGAACGAACGTTAAATAATAACAAAGATTTTTTTAAATGTATGAATTTTAAGAAATAAGATTTAAGATTGGAAATTGTCAATTGAAATTTGTGTTATTAGATTTATAAATTTGTTAAAGATGTTAATAAGTGGTGACGGTAGAAGTGTGTGCCAGTGGTAGAGATTGTGGTGACCGGTAATGAGAGAAAAGACGAAGGTGATGTTGGTGGTTGCAGTGTTGGCAATTATGGTGCATCAACTTGTCTAGTGGAGACAAGTAATAAGTAGATTGGGAGAATCAAATTGCATAAATACAAAAAGGAGATTGGAAGAAGACAACGCTCATATAACATTTGTTACCCCCTTTTCTCTCTTGTATCTGGTTTATATTACTCATCGAAGGTTTGTTGTATGACTTGTATCATTCGATTGGGCTACTAGATGGGCTATTTGATTGGGCTTAGGTGGGTTCACAACAAGTAGCTATGACTATGAGCCTATGATATATATGTAACTTGATTGAGCTAATAATATAATTATTGTTGTTAAAGAATCAAGCAATCAAGATCATATCGAATTTTAACTTGACTTGACCTCACTTTAATCAAACTTGAACCTTTGAACAAAGTTTACTTTGTTATTCCTTGTATATATTTTTTGAGTTGTTGGATCTCCTTAAATGGGCTCGGTTTTCCTTAACGCTATGTGTTAAAGAAGAGATTCAATAAAGTTTTAAGTTTAGCCTAGATTCTTAATGTTATCAGAATTTATTGGCTTCTTTGTGGTTGTATCACAATATCAAATTGATGTTCAGGTGCACACACTAGAGAAAGAGAATTTACTTAGTTCTTCAACATATACATAAAATTGGGTTATTACGTTTTCTTAGACAAATGCCAATGGAAAGTTTCAAATAAAACTAATAAACAATTAAATATTAAAAGTAAATATAGACCAAGGCAATTCTATATATAGTGCATTTGTAAGATTTCTTTATTGCTCTTTCTGCGATACAGAACACAATGCAAGTTTGTTGAAGAGGTGTGTGAAGCGGTTCCTTTTCGCAAACTGATTCACATTGTAAATCGATTCGATTTAATCAGCTTTGGTCAAAACCGGTTTGAGGAGAAATATTCGAACCCTATGCAACCGGCCTAGGTTTGTTTGAAACTGGTTTGGAATCCAAACTCAAGGTTTGGGTCGGGCCGGAACCAGTTTGGCTCAAACAAACATTATGCACCATTGGTGTGTTTTGTTATACTTACAGGTGGGGAACACTACCTCACTATCACCTCAACCACACAAAGCTCCACACCGGTTTCACTCCCCACCTTTACCTATCAAGAGATGAGAGAAATGAGAACACAATATTCTTTAAACAATATTACATTACACTAAAAAAAAGACACGAGTTATAATATGTATCTTATTGTATTTCTGAACCTAAGATTTAGGGTGTTAATTGAACCTCATCTCTCTCCATATATAGATTAAAAATCCAATAACACACCTATAGTATACATAACAATACTTTGTAATGTTATCTCCTAACATTATAGAAACTTTTAATTCTTTTTTTAAATCATCCACTTTCTTGTGTTTTTTGTGCTTTTTAAGTCATCACACTCTTCAAGTTGGATAGCCCTGTTGTCCCACTCCGACCAGATCATGTTATCTTAACCGGCCCATGACGGCTTTAAAGTCTGGCTTGTTTGGGCGTTCCCCTGGAAAACCGGTACCTCCACAAGAGTAGAACTTTCACACGATGGGACGAAAACTCGAGTGAGCTCAATATTCAAACTGATAACCTCACAAGATGTAACTTAAATATTTAATTACCATAATCATCCACTAAAAATAACACAGGTAGAAACCGAAGTTGAGTTTTCGAGATACAAACCCTTCCCTCACTAGGCTAACCTTTATAGAAACCTCCTTTTGTTAATATAATGGATAGAAATATTGATAGATATTTGTAGACTCGTAAATATCTTGACTTATTAGACTAGAGACTAATGCACCACACCACACTCAAAAGAAAAGTTGATTTCAAAGACCACACAAATCAAACCACCACTCACGCTAGTGACTAGTGCACAAAGAATCACAACTCTTATTCAGATTCCAATACACATACATACATACATATACATATATAGATAAGTGGACGGAGATTACAAACCTCACACGATTTGATTTGATTTGATTTCATTCATCTTCATCTTTATTGATTACTACTAGTATTCAAAATGGCTGAGGTTAACGGCGATGTTAATCATCATCTACCGGCGGCGTCAATCGCCGGTCCGACTAATCCAATGGTGACGCCGCTGCTCACGGATCTGTATCAGTTCACCATGGCCTATGCCTACTGGAAAGCTGGAAAACATAACGAACGAGCTGTGTAATTAATTACTTCATTATTATTATTATTATGTTTATTATTATTATTATTATTATTATTATTATTATTATTATTATTATTATTATTATTATTATTATTACTTAACTGAAGTGAGTTAGGGCGTGTAGTTATGAAATTAATTAGGGATTGATTTGGAATTAGGAGGTTTAATTGATTTGGATGAACTCTAATTGTGTCAGTGGAAACTAGAAGCTTGAATTTTGATGTTTTGATGCATTGAGTCAATTTGTGTGCAGATCCTTCTGTTGCACATGTGATTATGTTATATGTTGTAAACGAGCCGAACCGACACAAACATGAACACGGGAATGTATGGGTTAATCAAACAGTTTTTTGTGTTCGTTTGTTTAAAGCCTAAATGGACGGTAAATAAACGGACTAAAAGAAACAAACTTAAACGAGCATAATAGGAAAAACATAAATGAACATAATTGACCAAACGTAACCAACTACACACACACACATTTTAAACGAGCTCTTTTTATGTTTATGGTTATATGAATATATCTACTTACATATCCATTAAAACTTTACCGAACATAAATAACATCTTGTTGTTGTTTGATTTACTTAATTGAAGTGTTATTGATTTATATTTAATCTAATTGTGACAGTGGAATCTAGAAGTTGGTTGTTAAGGCATTGATTGATGTTTCGGTTGCTGTTAGGATTGAATTTTGATGTTTTCAGTCAATTTGCAGATTCTTTATATGTTGTGTGTGATCTTAGATGAGTGAAAACGGACGGGATTATGTAGCATGTTCGTGTTGGTTCATTTAAACTTTAACCGAACAAGAACATGAAAACGAAAGCGAACATATAATTGAACAATTTTTGTCTTCATGTTTGTTCATTAGGAAACGGGCCTGTTCATGTTCGTTCTTTCAAAACCTAATTAAACAGTTCACGTACATAAACGAACAAATATGACAAACATAAACAGACACAAATGAACATAATTGATCAAACATAACCAAGTATACACACACACACATGATTTAAACAAGCTCCTTTTATGTTTATAATTATATTAATATAACTACTTACATATTTATTAAAAATTTACCAAACGTAAATAAACGAACATAAATGAATGGACAAAACGTTTGATCGTGTTCTGTTGGCCGTTAAATAAACGAACATAAACGAACTTCCCGCCAAACAACTCATGAACATTCAGTACAGTTCGTTTACAGGCCTAATTTTTTAAATTATTTCAGGTTTGACTTGTATTTTCGGAGGAATCCGTTTGGTGGCGAGTACACGGTTTTTGCTGGACTTGAAGAATGCATAAGGTTAATTGCAAATTTTAAATGTTCTGAGGAAGAAATTACATTTCTTCGTGAGACTTTACCTCCTACATGTGAGGTAATCAGCGATTTATACGAATTAAAGGTACAGAATGCTGATTATAGGTTGTCTAATGAATATTATTGTGATGAAATTAGGATGGATTCTTTGATTATATACAAGGAATTGATTGTTCTGATGTTGAAGTATATGCTATTCCTGAAGGGTCGGTTGTTTTTCCCAAAATACCGTTGATGAGGATTGAAGGCCCTGTGGCTGTAAGTCATAATAATCGCTTCATTCCCCAAAGTACCCTTCATGATATTGTTTAAAAGATTTTTTATTACAGGTGGTTCAACTGTTGGAAACGCCTTTTGTAAACCTTGTAAATTACGCATCACTCGTCACTACAAACGCTGCAAGACATCGTTTTGTTGCTGGAAATTCCAAACTTCTTCTTGAATTTGGGCTTCGGCGGGCCCAGGTTAATATAAGTTTTTAACATGTCTGCTTTCTTATATCATTATTAATAATGCTATTTTGTTTAATCTTTTATTTAATTCATGTTTAGGGTCCTGATGGTGGAATAAGTGCATCAAGGTATTGCTATATGGGAGGTTTTGATGCAACGAGGTGATCCTGTTTACCACATATTTACATAAATCCCGCCTTAAGTGATCAAACTATCATTTAATTTGTTGTGTTGACAGTAATTGTGCAGCTGGGAGAATATTTGGAATACCGCTTCGTGGAACGCATTCACATGCTTTTGTTAGCTCATTCATGGTTAGTGTGATATAATTTTCTTGGTATAGCATCTAATTTCATATTTGATAATCAATTTGGTTGATTTGTAGGGACCTGATGAGATTGTTGATAAGTCTCTTAGAAGTCATGATGGCTTTCGTGTATGCGAGGATTTCATTAGTGTTGTGCAGACATGGTTAAGCAAACTTAAGGTTTACTTGTGTTGTATATATATGATCTGTTTACATAGATTTATAATTTCTGTATATATTATATATCTGATTTGTGTTTCAGAGGCTAAGTATATTGAAGGGTGTTTTTGGTGAGACTAATCAGAGTGAGCTGGCAGCTTTTGTTTCGTACGCACTAGCATTTCCCGACAACTTTCTAGCTCTTGTAGACACATATGATGTAAGTTTTAAAACATATCATCCAATGCATATTAATAGACTTGTAAACGAACCGAATGAACACGAACCGAGCATGTTCATGTTTGTTCGTTTAACGTTTAACTTTAACCGAGCAAACGATTGAACGGTAACAATTAATTAAATTAAATGGGGTTTTCTGTTCGTGTTCGATTATGTCCGTTTGTCAACTGTATAAACGTTTCATGAACGTAAATGAATGAACATAACCGAGCTAAACGCAGTTACGTAAAAGTAATGTGAAAAACAATGTGTTGGGCCTAAAAAGTTGCTAAAGCTAAACTGAGCTGTAATAGGCCAGAAAGATTATAAACTAACGAAAAATAACGAACTTAAACAAATGTAACCTGACAAACATAAATGAAAGTAAACCATCAAATATAAACGGATTATAATCAATAAACATTCACAAACATAAATGAACAAACAATACATGTGTTGATGCTCGTTCGTTTAACTAAATGAACACAAATTTGTGTTCATGCTTTTTTATTAAATAAACACTTCCCACCGAACGGCTGACGAACTGTTCACTAAATGTTCGATTTGTTTACATGCCTGCTTACAAAGATTTGGTTGAATTAATAATTACATACGGTGTCGTTTCTTGCAGGTTATGAAGAGCGGCGTTCCTAATTTCTGTGCTGTCGCTTTAGCACTAAATGATCTTGGGTATGTTGTAATTTATCTTCTTTTTATTTATTTCTATCTCTTTTTTTTTCTTTTTGTAAAAAGTAAATCTTTTTTTTTTGTGCAGGTACAAAGCACGAGGCATTAGATTAGACTCTGGTGATCTTGCTTACTTGTCATGTGAAACAAGAAAGTTCTTTCAAACTATTGAAAATGAATTTAAAGTTCCCGGTTTTGGGAAAACGGGTATAACTGCTAGCAACGACCTCAATGAAGAAACCCTGGATGCGTTAAACAAACAGGCGAGTAACAAGTATTATTATTAATTAACAAGACAACATTCATAGATTAAAAAAAAGTCAAATTTCAGGGTCATGAAGTTGATGCGTTTGGAATCGGGACATATTTAGTGACATGTTATGCTCAAGCTGCTTTAGGTTGCGTTTTCAAGCTTGTTGAGATTAATAATCAACCTCGTATTAAGCTGTCAGAAGACGTCTCTAAGGTTTGGCATTATTAACTAAATAACTGATTTTGATATATTCTTAATCTGTATTAAGTAATTTGACTAATGTTTATTTTTTTACAGGTTTCGATTCCATGTAAAAAACGATCGTTTAGATTATACGGAAAGGAAGGCTACCCTCTTCTCGACATAATGTCGGGGGAAAATGAACCACCACCCGAGGTAGGTGAAAGAATATTATGTCGGCATCCGTTTAACGAGTCGAAGAGAGCGTATGTGGTACCACAACGTGTTGAAGAGCTTATGAAGTGTTATTGGACCGGGAATACAGGTGAGAAGGTTGTATTTTCACATTTAAAAAAACATGAATTGACACGCTTGTGTGTGTGTGCGCGCGCAGACAAGAAAAGTGAAGAACTGCCTACACTTAAGGAGAATAGGGAGCGTTGTGTCCGACAACTAGAGCGAATGCGTCCTGATCATATGAGGAAACTTAATCCGACCCCATACAAGGTTAACCTGACAACACTTTCTATATATAATATATATGTGTATGTATGTATATATGATTAATTGTATTGTTTATATGTTTGTTTGAGCAGGTGAGTGTGACTGCAAAGTTGTATGATTTCATTCATTTCCTATGGTTGAATGAGGCACCTGTTGGGGAGTTACAGTAGGGTTTGCAAGTTATCTCAATAAACCACAAAAGCTTTTGTTTTACTCAATTAATGTATAAGTAGATTTTTTTATATACATGTTTCAGTGTGCTTATATCATATACAATCAATGAAATAATTATTTCTCAATACTATGTCTGTATTAAAATCAGTGATTTGTTGAATGCTTGATCCTCAAACTTAACTAATTACAAACGTGATTTTTATAGCTTTAAACTTGTTACTAAGGTTGTCCAGATGTTTGAATTTTGTAACTACAGTGATCCTTATTCACTAACGCAGTTAAAATTTTCAGTTAAATTCATGTAAAATGACCAAACTATTCTTTTTATAATAATAATAATAATAACAGGCGGGACCCCACTCGGCACACTTTTCTTACTCATTCTCCATCACAGCAGCCACCGTGACCCGCCGCTGCCTCCACCATGTTGGCAACACTAACTTCACAGCCGTCCACCACCATGAGCTTCTTTGTAGTGTCCGGTCGTCAGAATCCATGTCGGAAAGTCTTTCGTCATTTCACAATCTGATCGGGTCTGCGATATGTAAAGAATTGCCGAGTGAAGCTGGTTGGAAAATTGATGTTTGACGCAATGCTAAAGGCGGTGGTGGAGCTTGACGATGGTATTAGATGGTGATGATAACTGATATGAAACATCAAGCATGCGTTAATGAACTCGCAAAAGCAAACCCGAGTTATGCACTTTTAACTATCGGTATGGAATTTTAAGTTACAACTCGATTATTAGAGCGTACAACACGTAAAGATATCAGCATCTATAAAGTTTTTGTCATACAATTTATTTTGCCTTTTTTGCATAAGCAATCTAGGTGTGAGCACGGTTCGGTTCGGTTATTGGGTGAAACCAAACCGAAATCGAAGTTATCAGTTATTTTAGAATACCAACCGATCGGTTTTCGGTTATTTTCGATTTTGCTTATGTTCGGGTTTTTTTTATTGTGACTAGACATTACAAAAAAAAAAACAGAGTACCTCATATATATTGAATTCAAAATACAAAAATAGGCATATGTTACGTGGAACCAAATAAATACAAAGTTATTTGAGTAGTAGAGTTTAAAATTCAACGTTTTCAATAAAAAAAAACACTAAAAGTTTGACCCAAATCTTCATTCATTATTTTATTCATCTTCAAAGTTTAGACCCAATTTTCATCATCTTCTTAATCTTCATCATCGTCAATGGTAGATTCTTTTGGTGTTTTGTTTCCGGTCATAACATCTCTAAAAAATCACGTAGAAGCGTAGGTTCGATTAATCGGTTTGGTCCAGTCTTTTTTGGTTTTTTTAAAACGGATAACCAAACCTAAACCTAAAAATCGGGTTTTCGAAAAACTAAAAATATATTTAATTTCAAAACAAAAGGTTTATTTGGGTTGACCCGAAACGTATAAATCAAACCTGAGAACCAACCCAAATTTAGGGCTGGCAATTGGGTACCTGTTTAAGACACGATAAAACCTGTTAATCAAAAAGTGTGGTATATGATTTTTTTTTTATTTTCTTAAATAATTGAAATTAGTAGGCTAGACTCTATCATTTTCCCTTACTGGTACACAAAACTTAAAACTGTCTTATAGTCATGACATATAAAGTAGTTAAACGGGTCGTATTTTAGTTTGATATTTGTGTTACGCGCGTCGCTTCTTACCTTTTAAACATGTTAAGACACGAATTGCCGGCCCTACCCAAATTACTTTGGTATTGATTCGAGTTAGTCTGTTATCGGGTTCGGTTTAGTTTACGTATGGGTTTTCTTGGGTTGGATTTCGGGTAGAAGTGTAATACTGAAAAAAAGAAAACGAAAAAGAAAAGGAAAAACCAGTTTGGATATGTATTGAAGGATGGAAAACCTAACCGCCTAACTGGGGTGTGGCTCTATAAAATCAGAAGGAATCATAATAATAATAATTTGAGAGAAAGCAAGCGTTCCTGTTTTGTTCTTATCTGATCTCGCACATCAGGTTCGACTCGATTCCCCTAATTTTGTACCGTACATATCATTACTTACGAGCCCTAATTTTGTAATCGCTAATAATAATAATAATAATAATAACTCACCCACAAAGATAACAGCCAGATGTGATAATAACTGCTTCATAAGTTAAACAACAAGTTTGTAACCTACCTAAAGTTGCATACGTATTATCAATATAAACCCTGGTAATTGTCAATTTTGTATGTAATAAACAAACCTATGCAAGCTACGTGCCCATACTTATAACAACAAAAGCTTAAGTTTTTCAAGTTAGCTTTATAATACCTAATCCAGCGAGAACTTTAATCAAGAGCCGTCTACGGCTAAGCTCCCATTTCAGTTGTATAACACTTCGCAACGATGAATCATTTGCAACTCCCAAAGAAACAATGCAGTCATGTATCCCTTTCAACTTGTTTTGTGCGTTTTCTACTTCACTGTTCCCGCCACTTAAATCACTATCACAGAGCATTTCGTTTTCTGAAACTGCTTCTTTAGGTTTACTCGCACAATTTTCCCACTCCAAAGACTTCAGTTTCCCTTCAACATATTTATAGAAGAGTTTAGCTTTTGATACAAACTTATGTTTGTTTTCATGACTGAAACAAATGATATTTCTATTAAAATCTCTAGAGTGTTGGTCAAGTGTTGGCGCCCAAAATTAGTCCGCACTTCGAGCAAGAAATGAGATTGGAGTCACGTTTCAAAATACGTTGCGCGTTTTCTACTTCTTTTGCAGCTAAATCCCAAATTGTTTTTTATTGTATAGTTTTCCTGAAACAATACAAAATTACCATCATTCAGTTGTTGGATGTACACATAAAAAATAAAAAATAAAAACATTAAAAGCATACCCAAAGCATTATGGAATCTAACTAAAAATATTGGCAAGCCTTGTAAAGAAGATATGTCATCTCCAAGCATGAAATAAGCTTCAGCCTCATCCCCGTCTCCAATAATTGCTTGAATAGTTCCAAGCTGTATCACATTAGCCAAGCAAGTAATACTTTTAATAATATCAAAAATAAAAAGGTTATACACATAACTTACATTCGCAATTTTTTTAGATTTGAGTACACACCCCTACTCTGTGCAAAGAATCAACTATATAATTCAACCCGCTGTTTTGAACCCATCGGGCTAATGTTAATTGCTTAAGATAATCAAACTTAATCTTCAATAGGAAAAAACTAGCTCAGTGTTATACACAATTGACGGTACGGCAATCAGTATAAAATATAATAAACGGAACCTCTGGATTTTTCTTTGTAGCACACGAGAGTGTGAAAGCAACACTAGCTATAGCAAGTACAACTCGGTTTTTATCAAACTTTTCACTTTCAGCACTGCATACATAAATACGAGGAAAGGTAATGTCAAAGTTATTCAACTTTAAAGTTATTGAAACAAATGACATGCATCATCCAATAGGGATAGGCTTACCAATAAGCATCAAAAACATTTAAAAACTGCTGAAAAGCCTCCTCGATTTTAAGTAGCTTGATCATGCCATCAAATTCACAAATTATTGCTTCATGATCAGCCCAGAGAGTGGCTCACACAGGAAAACTAATGCGTTATAATAAAAGCCATACTTACATATGACATTTCATTCATACTCGTTAGAACACCCGATATTATATTTTTAATGGCTTTTATGTTGCTTTTATGGTTTTTTGTTTCAAGTATGCTATCGATTTGTGGTTTTTTGTGATTCTGTTTTAATTAAGACTTTTATCTTCGTTTTGAAAAATTTTGTTTCATTACACATGTATTATTCATTCTCTTTAAACATGTCCCTTAACAACTCCATTACTAACATGTTCGTGTTTGGAAAAAACGACACTAGTAGTTATCGTGTCGTGTTCGCGTTTAGTACAACAAGTGATTGTGTGTTATCATGTTCGTGTTTAGTACAACAAGTCATTGTATGTTATCGTGTCGTGTCTGACATGTTATGACAGCCCTAGCACCTAAGCACACTTTTCTTTTCTTTTTAACTCTTCAAGCCTCTTAAGGAATTATCATCTAATTCAAGCCAAATAATTGGGTCAATAACAATGAGAGTAAACTATAGGTGCAAATATGATGGGGTCACGTTTATAGTACAAATGGGTCCTTATTTAATCTTTTGAATAAGGACCACTGGACCAGATAAAAGATAAAAACACAAACGAATATCTTTTTTGTTTAAGTAATTATTACAAATTACAATATAATACATTACATACATATCATTGTACAACAAAAAAGGGGGATTAAAATTTAAAGTTGGTGTAAAAGCATGTTTGGGATTGAGTTTGAAAAGTGCTTATTGGCTTATTGGTGTTTTCTAAAAGCCAAAAAGTTTAAATGTGTTTGGCAATCACAAAAAACTTTCTTATTTTAGTTTTTTGAAAAGATTAGAAAGCAGTTTTCCAAAAGCCCTAATTCCTGGCTTTCCAAAATGGCTTTTTGAAAAAGCCCATAAGCCAATAAGCATTTTTTAAACTCAATCCCAAGCATGCCCTAAACATGTATATATCGAGTAGGGATGGCAATAAGTCAGGTATTGGTAATCCCGTCACATATCCAGTTGTAAATTGTGTTCGATACCCGCCCCTGGTAATTACCTATTAGTTAAAAAAAACAAACTTGCTAAGATTTCCAAGTACATGTATGTTTTTTTACCATTATAATTGAAGTATATCTTTTTTATTTAAGTAACTATTACAAATTACAATATCATACATTACATACATATCATCTTTATTGTAAATAAATAATATCTAGATAATTTTAATACAGTTTTATGTATATACTTTATAACATACAAAATATAAATAATATCATTAACTTTTCATATGAGCGTTAATAAGGATTAAAAGAAAAATGAAATTAAATAATAACAATTTTCAAGCATATAATTCAGATGCATGGTCCGGGTAAACGGGTATTTGATTTCGAGTAATCGGACCGGGTATCACCTATCCTCGTACTCGGCGGATTTCAAGTAAATTTGTCCTGGATGCTTTGGGTCGGTTTTTTTTGTCATCCATAATAGGAGAAAATAATGTATAAAGTACAAATACATACCATCTCCCTAACATATAAAAATCAATGGGAACTTTGTAGATACCTTTAAAATTTTAGCTTCCGAGACCACCAATTCCAACAAACCTTATAACAACGATCTGTCCACTTTTTCCATAAAGTACCACGCCCAAAATAATTGTAGCATAGGGAGGTTGCCATTGTCCTCACAAATTGTAATCAAAATGCCTAAACCTGTCAGGTACACAATCACATGATCAAAACCTAAACATACATAATAAAAGCGTTAAAATAGCAATTCAACACTTGTAAAATTAGACAAGAACTCGAACAAATTAAATTTTAACAGGCTATAATGGAAAACGGTCCCAAAGTGTTTTCAAATCATTAAAATCTCTCCAAAAATAAACACTGATGACATCCGATCCCTAGAGGTGTGCAGAAAATGGGTCTGACCTGCAAAACCCATGAACCCTACCCGTGAATTACATAAGACTTCTAAGAAGCTAACTAACGGAATTTAACTTTTACAATTTAAGTAAATTAGAATGTGAAGTTTGATTCTAAACTTTCCTACGTGGGTTTGCCTTATAATCACTTCGTCACACATGTTGTCAATCTACCTTCATCTTAGCCAAATTGAATGGTAGATACTTAGGTTTGTTTAATCCAAGTTTGTCATCAGCTTGCGAGGTGTATCCATCAAACCCTTGTACCCGGCCCGCCAACCCGATATAGACCCATAACCGACCCTTCATTAACAATCCGTTTCTGAGCTTAACCAGTTGTACACCCCTACCGACCCGTGAGATAAGTGACAAACTAATTAGAGGAGAATTGTCACTTGTACTAAAAAACAGTTTCAATAGACCATAGCATTTTTTTGAAGGAAAAAATGAACAAAACATAACAAGAATACCTACTTGAATGTCAAAGTTCGGCACCAATATGATAGGCTCACTACCTACATCTTCTTCTTCTCCAATCTCGTTTACTAACAGTAGGTGTTTACATGACTCAAACCAGTACTCCATTTGTCTGAAATGAAATACGTGATACAATAAATAACATCTCAATCAGTAACATCAAACAAGTTCTTGTTATAATAAACACACACAGGTTGAATATAAATTATGATGTCTATATCAAATTAGAGTGGGAGCCTGAAATTTTTTGTCCATCTTTTTATACATGTAACTATCAGTTACTTGTTCAAATATAAAACATTCTACACATCGGCTCGTTTCTCTTTATTAGATCCAAATTTGACTCATTAAACACATCTAAAACTGAAAATAACTCACCTACAAAGATCACACATACATTTATCAAGTTTTGTCATCCAGGTTCTATATGCATCATGATCTCGATGAGTCTTCTTTGGAGTGTAGTATGCAGCATCTACAATATGCCTTGTCTCTTGAATCCTCCTGAATTGCGGTGCAATTTCATCAACAATAGTGCAGCCCCACGGACACATCCATGCTTTATCACTGTTGTTTCTCTCAATTATGATATCAGGATCTCCTAAAGAAAAGCATCAAAATGATAGTTAATATTGTTAAGTGTATGTGTATTTGTGTATCTACGTACGTACGTGCTAAAACTGGAGCAACGGGTAAAGCGACAATGGTAGAAGCACAATCAGCATTTAGCCTTGAAAACACCATCCATGAACCACCAGGAGGAGGTTTAGATAATATATCATTGAGTCATCTACTGTAGTCATCTCCAATTATGCTAATACACATAATTGTGGCTGGAGGAAAACCTTGAAAAAAATCATATATAAAATCTTCTAGATCCAGAACAGATTCTGGTGCCAGCCTGCAAGCAAAAAGAGAGGGGGTTAAAAACCATCTCGAACCAGGAGGTCATATGTAAGTGTAGATCAATTGGGTCTGAAAGCATATTGTTAACACATAACGTCAGGAAAAAAAAAGAAAAAATGAACTTATTGTTGAAATAAAACAATATTTACAACCATGTACCATTTTGTCATATGGAAGTGTAGATCAATCGGGTCTCAAAGCATATAGTTCGCACATAATTTCAAAAAAAATGAACTTATTGCTGAAATAAAACAATTTTTACAACCATGCACCACTTTCTTTAGAAGAAAAACAAATGGGCTGAGTTGACTCATACCAAAAAACTATATGTTTTACCCAACCCGCCAATTCTACCACCTCAAGTGTAGAGTATACCTATGCTGACCAAGATATTTTTGGTTGGATGGAAAAAGACTCTGAAAAAAGTTGGACGGGATTAAATCAGCAAAAAGCGGCTAATTGTTTGTGAATAGAATCCAGAATCACTCATGAATAATGAATCAGCTATAAGTACCAAACAAATTTGTTGAGATTTATAGCACTATATAAAGACAACTACGCAAACATAGGAGCATATATAAACAACTTGCATATATAAACGCAGCTACACAATCTTCTGTAACAACTTGCATATATAAACACAACTACACAAGAATAGAAGCATTCTAGTGATGTATAAAGTACCAAATTACACAAACTAAATTAATGTGTGAGATCTATAGCACTAGATTAGACATTCATCAACAGGAGGTAGAGAAAAGTAAAAGATAAAATTATCGAATGCATAAGATTCGCCAGCAAAGGGGAGTTTAATACAAAAATGATTGTGATTTTAGCCAATGTGATTTGCAATTCATTGACCTGACAAATTGCAAATCCATAGTTGGATTATAGTTCCAATTAAACAGCTCGAATATCTTGTCATTAATGTGTACTTCTCATTTAACAAAGAATCAAAACGGACAACAGTAGATACAAAGGATAAATTCATTCGGTTATCAAAGACGTCCATATCCAAACTTCACCATAAATGCAAGCTAAATAACTTACCAAAGAAATGATAAAGTAACAGGCATCAACATACGGCATTTAATAAAAGAGACTTGAAAAGAGTTAAACACTACTTACTTGAGATGCTTGAAGGAAATAGAAAGCCTAGTGATTTTCAGAAAAAAAAACCATTGCCGGAAGAAATCAACATAAAATCTTTGTACGAAGGAGCAAGAGAATAAATGACGTCCAATAACCAGTTTTGACTATCTCCCTAACATATAAATGACGGCCAATAGCATAAAATAATGTATAAAGTACAAATACATACTATCTCCCTAACATATAAAAATCAATGGGAACTTTGTAGATACCTGTAAATTTTTAATTTCCGAGGCCACCAATTCCAACAAACCCTATAAGAACTATCAGTCCACTTTTTCCATAAAGTGCTACACCCATAATAATTGTAACAAAGGGAGGTCGCCATTGTCCTCACAAATTATAATAAAAATGCCTAAACCTGCCAAGTACACAATCACATGATCAAAACCTAAACATACATAATAAAAGTTTTAAAATAGCAATTCAACACTTGAAAAATTAGACAAGGACTTGACCATGACCAATTTATTGTTTTATATGACATTTTACCATATATTGATTGTATCTATATCATTTTAAAATTTTTATTAGCTACTAGTATCTTTATATATCTTATGTTTATTTGTTTAACGAGTAGGGCTGTTCAAAAACCTCGAGGCTCGACGCTCGGGCTCATGGCTCGCTCGATAAAACTAGCTAAAAAAATTTGATTTAGAACATCCTGAGGTGGGTTGACTCATTTTCGTAGCCAAAATCGACTTAGGCTCGGCTCGATCATGGCTCGACTCGTTGGCTCGATCGTAATCTCGTTTAACTTCAAAATCGAGCTAGAGCCTTAGTTGAGTTGCCCCCGTTTAATTTCGAGCCCGAGCTCGAAACCACCCTGGCTCGACTCGTGAACAACCCTATTAACGAGTCTTTGTTCATTTTAGTGTTTAACAACCGAACAGTAGCCGGAAAACATGTTTGGTTTTTGTTTGTTGGATTTAAATGTTACAAAACCTAACAACATTATAAGCATAAGTGTACAATAAGACAGTCTAGTCTAGATCTAGCATATTTGGTTACCTTGTCGGTAGATGGAACAGATCTGGAAGTTGTGAGTCGCCGGAGTGTCTTGACGTTGTAGGCTATGTATGTAAACAAAGAGAGAAGTGAAAAGGGTTGTGGTGCAAATGTCGAAGAGAACAAAAGGTGTATTAATTTATGTTGACATGGCAGGTGGTGCCGGCGGTGAACACCACCCCGCTGAAATCGGCACCTTTGGTGGTGGAGTTTTCGATGTTAAAATACCGCTGATATTGCCGACCAAATATGAGACGTCCAAAAGAAATAATATTTATTTATTCATATCACAACCATATGGGACTTTCAAATTTGAACTGATGGTGAAGATGGTTTGTGTGAAAAGTGTGGGGAGGATATCATATATATTCATATATTCTATATATACATAAATTATTTATTAAAAGTAATACATATGATTAAAATAATTTGAAAACAAATTTAAATAACGAATTCATTATGTTTTTATTTCATATTTTAAATGTAATAGAATGTTTTTAAATTTGTTAAATATTAGGTTTTTTTTCAAATTTTAATTATATTAATAACTTTAATAAAATAAAATTATTTTATTTGAAAATAAAGGAAAGTGATGAATTGGTAAATTGGGATTCATTTCCTTGATATTGTGAAAGATAGTGAGGTGAAGTATTGAAGTATGATATGATGTGACGCCGATATGACATTGTAAAGTGAGGAGTAAAATGGTGTCCACACCTGATAGCCAAAACTAGTTGGCATTGTAAAGTGATATGGCATTGTAAAGTAAGAAGTAAAATTAGGGTCCATTTATAATAAAAACTAAGTTGGGAACCAGAACTAGTTGAGTACAGATTAGAGCATTTTCTATGAATTTATTTTTAAACTTTTTTTTAGTCTTTTTACAATCTAAAAAATATAAATAGTTATCCTTTTTTTTAATGAACAACCAAGTAACGTCTGGTACTCTATTGGAACGACCAATAGAGTTTTCATTATAAATACATACGCATTGGCTAAAGGTAGCCCGAGCCGGCCACGAGTCCGGATGGACGAAGCCCCTAGCGGTCCATCTATTGAGGGATTCTCCGGATAAAATCCGACCTCCACGCCCGCCAAACAGCATGACAGCGAGGAGCCGGTAAAACCGGGTGAGATCAGGACTCGAATCCTGGAAAACCAGGGTCATCTCTAATGTATCCCATATAAATTGGTGATAATGATGTTTGAACTCCCTACCTCTCACTAGTAAAACGGGTTATTTATCATTGATCCACATCCAATTTAATAGTTATCCTTATAATTCTAATTTAAGGCCTGCTATCCTTTTTTATCATTATATATTTATATCTAACAAACAATTTTAAGCGTATGAAGTAGGGGTGTGCATAGGTCGGTTTTGGGCGATTTTTGGCCAAACCCATAACCATAACCGATATGTCGATTAACAGAAAGTAATAACCATAACCGATCCGTTATGACGGTTTCGGTTAATCGGTTTTGATGGTTGTTGCGGGTTGGTTATGGGTCGGTTAACTGTGACCGAGAAAAATATAATTAGACCTAAAATTGGTACCAAATATTAAAAAAAATACACAATCAAAAAAATATATAATCTGTAATGAACAAGAACAAGAACAAAAGAACGATGAACAACAACGAAATCTATGGTGATATCAAGTGAACATACCGTCTTCAACCGTTTCGCTCAACTAAATGGGTCGCCTATTGTGAAAAGGTAGCTGCCTAGAACGTATGATTGTGACAACTGAATAATCGTTGAACTGAATTGGGAATTAAAATATGTCTTTTTTTTATTTTATTTTAACTTCAGTTATGGAATATATGTATCTAATTGATATACTGAACAACTAAAAGGTACTTCGAATGGAAATTTGAAACGAAGATTATGAAAGATTTGGAATTAATTCGGTAAACACTGACAACCAATATTATTAATATTATTGGCCTAAATCTAAAAAATGTATAGAGTTTGCTATTTTATTTTAGTTTATTTTTTGAACGACAATAGATATAAAAATATAGGTTAAGATTTAATAACTAGAGAGTTAATCCCACTTGCACTACTTCCAATTTCTAAATCCCTGTTTCTCGATTTACAGTCGTATAAATGTGGCGGTTTGGTTATGGTGGGTTTGAAATGATCTTTAATCAAAACCGACCCAAATTTGACGGTTTTCGAAAATTCATTAAACCGACCCACTGGATATGTCGGTTATCGGTTAAAATCGGTTTGGTTATGATAGTTATAGTTCGGTTAACCGTTATGACGGTTAATTTGCTCACCCCTAGTATGAAGATATAAAGGTATTAAAATTAATATTATAATCTAGTTATATAAAGTGTCTATAAAATCCCACTTGCACTAATTCCAATTTCTAAATCCCTGTTTCTCGATTTACAGTCGTATAAATGCGGCGGTTTGGTTATGGTGGGTTTGAAATGATCTTTAATCAAAACCGACCCAAATCTGACAGTTTTCGAAAACTCATTAAACCGACCCACTGGATATGTCGGTTACCGGTTAAAATTGGTTCGGTTATGATAGTTATGGTTCAGTTAACCGTTATGACGGTTAATTTGCTCACCCCTAGTATGAAGATATAAAGGTATTAAAATTAATATTATAATCTAGTTATATAAAGTGTCTATACTTTATTGGGTGTTTGACTGGTTATATTATTGAATGGTTATGATAATAGTGACTACTCTAAAATACAAAAGCACCAAATAAATTGACTAGACATTGTAATATACTTTTTATTTTATTTGTGTTTTGTCAGTTTTTTGTCTTCTTTTTATTGCAAAAGAAGAGTTTTGATTTTTATTTCTTTTACTGTTTTTTTTGTCTTATATAACTTTTGTTATTGTAAGTAAAAAAAAATGGTAAATGCATAGTGAGACTATTTACACATATATTTTATAAGAAAAATAACTACATATGTTTATAAAGTGTATTTAGTCTATTGAGTGTTTGTCTAGTCATGATAATAGTGACTACTCTATAAAAGTGTCTGAATAGTAAACAAAGAAATTGACTATACACTAATTATTACTTTTATTATTTTCTTGTCTTTTTTGTCGTCTTTTGCGGAATAAGAGTTTCACATAAGAGAGATGCTAATAAGCTGACCAGGCATGGCTTCACAATAGCGAAATAAGTTTCTTTTTTTTTTTTTTTTTTTTTGAATCAAGAAAGACAATAAATTTACGAGATCTTGATCCCCTACACTTGTGAACAACACCCATTATGTTGATTGTTTCTCTGCCCCAACTCTAACAAACTAAAATATTTTTTCTCTCAGAATTAGAAACGTTTTCTTTTACTATTTTTTGTCTTTATTTGATACTTTATATAGTTATAAATTGCATTTAGTTTTTTTTTCCTATGTATCTTTTGTTATTTAAGTAAAATGGTAAATGTATATATAGAAATTAATTATAAATATTTTATAACATGCCGCATCTCACGTACGTGAAGCTCTCACCAAAAACTATATTATTTGATAAGATAACTTGTTGCAAGTAGAAATAAAGTGTGAGCAAATCAATAGATATATATCATGGGACCTTTGACCCACCCGCATAACTTGTTCGACCCACTGTGCGCTAAGTCATCATGTGCCCAACAAACAAACAAACAAACCAACCAATCGGATTAATTAAAATTCAACAAGCTATAACGTCAAACGGCCCCAGTCCTTTTAGAAGATTAAAAACTTAAATGGATGGCCAAGAGATGTCCGACCCATTTGGATAGTGCGATCCAAAAAGTAATAACTTTTATTCTGCAAAAGAATGACAAGAAAATAATAAAAGTAATAACTATAATGTCTATTTAATTTCTTTGTTTACTTTTCAGACACTTTTATAGAGTAGTCATTGTTATCATGACTAATCAAACACTCAATGGATTAAATACACTTCATAAAATTATGTAGTTATTTTTATTATAAAACATGTGTAAATAGTATAAACATACATTTACCACTTGTTTGTACTCATAGTAACAAAATAAATTAGATACAATTTATAACTATATAAATTACCAAATTAAAGACAAGCTTCCATCAGTACGTCATTTTCTTTCACCAATGTTTGAATATAAATTATGTCTATTATCAAATTTGAGCATTATGATGAGCCTGGAACTTTTTGTCCATCTTCTTATAAATATAACTGTTGTTTATACAAATTATATCATGGTCATACGATATGTATACCATCAATTTAATCCAGACATAATTAAATTTTTTGAAAGTATCACATTAATCTCGAAAGCTTGAATCCTGACAATCCTGGTTTTGGGTCAGCCTCATCTAGAGGCATGGTTGCAGAAGTTGCTAGGCGGTGCCTAGTCGGACGACTGGGGAATTGTGAGCACACGACGTAATCGGGGATTACTCGTCAAGTACTCAACGACTAGACACGATTTTTGCAACCATGCCTAGTGGTCTAAAAATGCCAAGAATGCATAAGAAAAATTTTCTCGTATATCATGTTTTTCATTGGTGATAAGGAAATTGAGCTTGAGTAACTTCTCAGTTCTCACCCTATACGATCACTTGGTATCTTTCGTTTTTAAGTACTATGTACATTTGTATCGACAATTCCTCCTCTAATGTAAACTTTGTTTTCATGTCCATGGCTCACACAAATTTTACCTAAATGACTTTTATGCTAGTAGTGAATATTCGCACGGTCCAAGATCGTGAGAATTCAAACTATAACAACACCGAGGATAATTGAGTTAAACGGGTCATGCTCGAGTTACACATTTTTATACGGGAAATGATTAAATTAGATATCCTTGATACAACTATGACTATATAGAGGGGTCATGCACTCATCACTCATGCTTGGGTTCAATGGTTTTTAATCTTTAATGCAATGACCAACATTACATCAAATTTAATACAGTTTGCTAAATGATATTAAAAGCACACTAAACTTTCTTGAGTTACAATTACATCATACTAATACTTTGACTAGTGACACTCCTAACTTTAACTTTCGTTGCCACTTGCCAAGACCAATCGAGTATCATAACCATCATTGATGTAAACTTGATTTACACATAATTTCCACCGTACATTTATCCATTTCGTTCATAATCATCATGAATATCATTTCAAAATATGGTCTAAATAAATTATGATAATGCTACTGGGATTATAAATGTCAACAAAAGTAACATTTTACCTCTTCGACAAAGCTTTTACCCCATCGACCCGATACCAATCGACTTCCCTCACGTTTCCACCGTAACACATAGTACCTTATGAACGTGTAATGCATTTAGCTCACTCTGTTGCAGCTAGGGGTGCAAACAAGCCGAGCTGCTCGCGAGCTACTTGAGATCGGCTTGTTAAAAAGCTCGAACGAGCCGAGCTTAATTAAGCCCAAGCCCAAACTTCACTTATCGAGCTCGAGCAGGCTCACGAGCCTAAACGAGTCCGCCATTTATATAATTTTTTAAAATATATATTAATAATTATATATAATGTTATAGAAAATAAATAAAAATAACTAAATAATATATATTATTTTATGCATAAAATTATAATAGAAAAAATATATAAAAATAATTATATTATTTAAAAAATAACTTATTAATGGTAAACGAGCCGAGCCCGAGCCAAACTTGAAAATCTATTCACAAGCCGAGTTCGAGTTTTGGAAATAGAGCTCGAAACGAGCCGAGCTCAAGCTCTATGTAAGTTAAATAAGCCAAGCTTAGGCTCGGCTCAGCTCAACTCATTTGCACCCTTAGTCGCGTCGTACGAATAGAAATTCCATACTTGTCACCTTCATTTTTATATAAATTTCTTTTAATTTAATTTCTAAGTCTAAACTGTTAAGTACTATTAACCACGCCAGTCAAGTTAAGGCTGAGGGGTGTGGGGCTTCAGCGGGGGCGCGAGAGCCCCTCCGCTCGCGCCCCCAGGCGCTAGCACCACACCACCGGGGCGCGAGAGGGGCGCGAGCACGGAATTCAAAGCAGGCGCAAGGTGGTTCGCGGGACCTGTAGGCGTAAAGGGACATTGGGAGACGTGAAAGAGCCGTTGGGAGTACAGAAATGAGCCGTTGGGCTCTTTAATTTAATAAAAAAAAAAGTATTCTTCCTATATATAAACCCAATATCACCTAAAACAATTACCACACCCAAAATCACATAAAACAATTACCACAACTTCAAAAAAAAAACCCAAAATCAACCCATCTTCCAAACTTTTTTTTAAAAACATGTCTGGAAATTGGTACCCAAACCTAGATTCAGGTTATAGTTACGACGATTTATGGTCGTCACCAGACCAATCGATGTTTTTTTCGGGGTCGCAAGAAACATCCGGCTTTCAACCATCCAACATACAACCGTCTCCTAACTTTGTTGTTCCGGAGACACAAGAATCACACGGTGATGCTACGGGAGCAAGAAGACGCGTCCACCGGAAAAAACAACTTGCAACGGACGGGCCGGGACCGGCTTCGACTCCGATGACGAAACGGAAAACCACTACGTGGTCATCGGATGAGAAGGAAGCCTTGTGTCGGGCTTGGATAGTCATTTATGAGGATCGGCGTTGCGGTAATTGTTTTAACGTTTTTAAAAATGATTTTTAATAAAAAAGTTAAATAAAAAAGTTAACTGGAAATCTAATTTAATTATTCATTTTGCAGCCGACTACCAAAAAAGCAAGGTTTTTTGGACAAAGGTTAGGGAGACGTTCTATACGCTCGTTGGGAGTACAGAGCGAAACGCCGATATGATTTCGGGTCGGTGGTCCGAAATCAGAAAATTTGTCGGCTTGTTTACTAATCTTTTCAACAGGAACGCCGGTCGTATGAGACCAAGTGGCAGTGATGATTTGGCGGTTTACAATTTCACTGTCGAAGAGTGGAAGCAGGAGTGTTTGCGGAGGTATGGGAGGGTGAAGACGTGGGACGATGTAAAGTTGTGGGAGAGGTTGAAAAGGTGTTCCAAGTGGGTTGAGCTGGTGGCGCCGGACCATGATGCGGAAGTAGGGCCGAAACGGACTAAAACTAGTTCTTCTGGAGTGTATAGCACTTCTGCCGCGTCGGATTGCCGCGTTGGATTCGACCTAAACATTGCGGGGGAGGAAACGTCTTCACCGCCGAGGAGGCGGCCATTGGGACGGGACGCCAAGGGGAAAAAACCGGCTGATGGGGGAGCCGTAAACATCGTCGATCTTGTTGAATCCCTCAATAAATTCAACAAAACCATGGAGGTGGTCTCTAATGACAAAAAGGAAAAAAGTCGAATGAGAGATTTGGACTTCCTTACAAGAGACTTCAGTAACCTAAATCCGGTCGATCAAATGCTGATGGAAAAGCAAAAGGAACGTATCCGAAAGAGGTTGATCGAAGAAGACCAAGCCGAAGAATAAGAATAACGTATCTGAAACCCACCCACTGGGCCCACCGGAACCTTCCTGTCAGTCTCAACATAACAGTTTCCACATTCACATTTCAAACCCTTTGCAAAACCCTGCATCCACACTCTCATAATAACAAGTTCAATTTCAATGGCCGATCAAACCTCAATCTTCGGCCTCCACTTATGGATCGTAATCGGCGTCTCGGTCGGCGCCGTCGTCGTCCTCATCCTCTCCCTCTGGCTCACCCGAGCCAGATCCCAACCCAAACCCACCAAACCACAAATCTCTATCCCAACAACCCCCGCTCTCGATCCCGGATCAGCCCAACAGCTATCCGGGATCGAGAAACAAGCCTTGCTGTTGAAACAATTTCAACAGCAAGACGAGGAGTGTCCCCACTCCAGCGTACAAATCCACATGGGCAACGGAAACCGGCACCGGGTTCTGTTCCCTTTGGTGTCCCCGGTTTCCGTTGAGGATCCAGCCAATGTGGCATTGAATAATGCCACATTGGCTGGATCTGTGGGACCCGAGGTTTCCCACCTGGGGTGGGGACATTGGTATACGCTACGAGAGCTTGATGATGCTACTAATGGGTTCGCGGATGAGAATGTGATTGGTCAAGGTGGTTATGGTATTGTTTACCATGGTGTTATTTCGGATAATACTCAAATTGCGGCCAAAAACTTACTCAACAATCGGTTGTTACTCGTTTCTTGTTATTTGGTAAAAGATTTTTATAATGTTTTAGCTAATTGGTTTGATGTACAGAGGACAAGCTGAGAAGGAATTTGAAGTTGAAGTCGAAGCAATCGGTCGAGTTAGACATAAAAATTTATTAAGATTATTAGGTTATTGTGCAGGAGCTCACAGGTACAATATTATTGTCATATTGTGATTGTTTATTACAGTGTTGTAAAAGTCTTTTCCCAACTTGGCCACTATAACTCGCCAAGGCCAAACTCGGTCAAAAGTCGGAGTACTTGGGATTGCCCGGCCTCCAAGGTCAACTCGGCCACCAATTTTTTTTTTTTTAGTAAAAATATTAAAAATAACAACAAAACATGAATTTTTTGAATTATGTTTTTTTTATATGAATTATGCTTATTTTAACGTGAATTATGTTTGTCTTAGCATATATATAATATCATTAATTATTTTATGTTATATTTATCGTGTCCGAGTACAGGCCGAGTACTCCGAGTACTCCCTACAAGGGGTCTGCCGCCTAGGGACCGCCTAACGAGTTTTACAACACTGGTTTATTATAGTTATTAATTAGTTATTGTTATGAACTTATCACTTATGATATAAATATGAATATTGGTTGCAGGATACTTGTTTATGAGTATGTAAATAATGGTAACTTAGAACAATGGCTTCATGGTGATGTAGGCCTTTGCAGCCCGCTTACATGGGAAATTCGTATGAAGATCATTATCGGGGCCGCAAAAGCGTAATTATTCCCAAATTACACTCTAAGTTCATCGTTTTATATTCGTAATGTTATTAGTAATGCATTTGATTATAAACTATAGGTTAACTTATCTTCACGAAGGGCTTGAGCCGAAGGTGGTCCACCGCGATATAAAATCAAGTAACATATTACTCGACAAGTCATGGAACCCGAAGGTTTCAGATTTTGGGCTAGCCAAGCTTCTTGGTGCGGATACTAGTTACATCACGACTCGTGTGATGGGCACATTAGGGTTCGTTCTCTTTAACAATATAAAGTTTGCAAACACACACACACAAATTGATGTATAATTGGTTATACTTTTATAGGTATGTTGCACCCGAATATGCAAGTACGGGAATGGTGAACGAGAAAAGTGATGTTTATAGTTTTGGGGTTTTGTTCCTGGAGTTGGTAACGGGTAGATACCCGGTTGATTATAAACACCCACCAGAAGAGGTACATTTGGTTGAATGGGTCAGGAAAATGGTCAACGAAAAGAGCCTGGAAAAGGTTTTGGATCCTAAAATGGTTGAGAAGCCCGGCTCGCGTGATTTAAAACGGGCTTTAGCGGTTGCTTTACGTTGCGTCGATTTGGATTCAGAAAAGCGGCCCAGAATAGGCCATGTTATACACATGCTTGAGCTCCAAGACCAAAATCCAAACAAAGTACGTTTTTTTTTAATAAGTTGATTGATAAATACGAATGATTTAATTTGTTACATTTTGTTTATAAAAATGGTATCGTGTTTTAGGAAAGAAGATGCGTAGGGGAGTCGAGGGTGGCACCTCATGGCGGTCCGAGGGATAAGTCAAATGAAGTGGTTAATATAGTTTGATGAAGAGACGAACATGAAAGGGGTTTTAAGGTTTGTATGTGTATACCTTGAAATTTCTTTTTTATAAATTTTTGTAGTGTGAATGAAAATTATATTTAACAATAAGAGTATTATATATCTGGTTTGTTTATTTTAGTAATTTTTTCAAGCCATAAATTGTATGTGTATTTATCATGTAGCTAATTAGAGGTATTAAAACAAAATTTGCTGGACCTTCTAATATTCTATATCACATGAAGTTTAGTTATAAAACTTGGATTTACTTCTTGTGGTTCTGTTGTTATGTGTTTGTGTTACGAGTAATCAGTTTTTGTTACATTCGTGACATTTTTTCCAAATTCGTAACTAAATTAATATTAGTTTGGATTAAGCTTATGGGGGCATATTACTGCAGCAACTTATAAATTTAATACATGCCTTTAAATACTTACAGAGTATCATATTTATGAAACCAAAAAATAACATCAAATATTTCTATTCACTCATTTCAAAATTGTTGGTCCACTTATTCCAATTTTGTGTTTCTTCCACCAAAAATGTGTCACTAGGACAACTATGTTTGTTATAAACAGGACATATGGGTAAAGCTATTAAAATAATGATAATTCATAGTTAAAACTTTTATTGGTCTCAAAGTTAATCTCTTCCTTGATCTTTCAAGAATATAGTATCTTGTAGATCTCCGTAATTTGCCAACCAAAATGATTTCATCAAAAGCACCAATGTTGGAGATTCGAATCACACTAGAATTATGGCGCGACTAATTTCATTTTGGGATATCGATCATATGTAAATTAAATGTATGTCGTTAATCGTTATTATGTTTTAACTTTTGAACTCCTTTTGTTGGTCTGGAACATCATCGGTCCGAAATATAGTTGGTACTTCACGGATGATTATTAACTATTAACTACTAATTTTGTTATTAAGATGCGACTAATTTCGTTATTATGTCTAGTACTTGTGTGTGACAGGGATTATTAACCCATGTATCATGCTCAAAAAATCAATATTAAACTCACTTAACAAACAACTTAAAACTTTAATAGTAAGTTTTCTACATATGATACATACCATGTATTAAAATTTTTAGAAATTTTGTAACATATTCATATGTTTGGTTCGACACGGGTTAATATGTTCGGGTAATCAGACAAGTGTCACCAACTATAATAATTATTCAAGAACATGTAAAGACTATAGAAAAATACATAATGTCATGAACACAAATTATTAACGAATCAAAATGAAATTTATTTAAGCAAACCTCTACCTCAATCTCAACTGGAAAGCTGGCTTGTATACTTCACCGGCGGCAACGAGTGATGATGGAGCAACCTCTAGTGTAAGGATGCACGGGACCTCTAGCTCTCCAACAATTGTGAGTATAGTAAGACCTACCGGAGCGTGGAGGACACAAGACTCTATTACCCGACAATGCACCATACGAAATGTAGTACTTCATACTCCACCATAACAAAGTTCTACCACTCAAAACCGAGAATTCATCATCATCATGCATTGTCATTTCATTGGTGTCCATTATAGGTATGTCGGCACGCGCTAGTGCTAATGTTATTACAAGACATATTGGGATGAGAAGCGTAGATGTCATTGTGTTTGTGTGTTGTGTTTGTGTTTTTGTGTGAAGAAGTTAATGAAGACTAATGGAAGTGTCACATGGGATGTGTGTTCTAAAGAAAAGTGTGTTAACCGTACCATTTATTATAAATAAACTTTTAAATTGCATTATATTAATTGAATATAGGTGGCGGACTCATGATTTTTTATTTATGAACTTTTTTCTTTTTTAAAGTTAGATTTCTCACGACTATATATTAGAACTTTCGAGTTGGATTAGATCGAATTAGAGAACATAAATACATAATAAGTAAAACTGAAAGTTGATAACGTCATGGTTTAACGTTATCTAGAAATATTTTTTAATACGATGTTCATCTCTCTATAAACGCGTCAACAAAATCGAGTTTTTAACTATATAATAGTGTATTCATAAATGACTTGTTTTTGGTAAGAGATGAATATTACCACATGTAAATTCATAGATATGGTACACATCCAGTGTATTCCGCCCTCTAAGTCAGAATAAATACGCTTTCAAACCTTCTCTTTCAAATTCAAAGTGGATGTTCTCTTACGAATCTCAACAATGACTTCTTCTGATTGTACATATTACTCGTTTTGAACTAAAAGAAAACTTTGGACGGAATAAACACATTGTGTATAGTATCTTCGCTCTCAATAGTTACATACAAGTCTTTAGAACATAGAAAAGCAGGATATCCATAACATGTACATGTCGAATGAATCAAATAAAAAATCATAACTCATAGGCATATTCAACTATAAGTCGGTGCTTAGTTATATTTGAAAATCATCACTCTCTCCATATATGTAAAATTAATTATTTTAGTGTTGGTTGAGAAACTATGTAACCGTTTTGTCATGTGAAATTTGTTAAGAGCGTCTCTATATAACCATTTATTATAAGCTGACAAACTTTATCACCATTTTATCATGTGAAATTTGGTAAAAGCTAATAGTCTCATGAAATTTTTATGACCTTTTTATTTGTGATAGTTACATAGTCTTTTGCTCCACAATTTGTTTTTTCTAAATAAATTTTTGGAAAAGTTATTTATCAACATTGTTTACAGCTCCCTTGACGCCGCTCTAAAGAAGCACTATCGACTGTATTGGATCTTGCAAGTTATGAGTGTATGTGAGGCACTATCGACTGTATTGGATCTTGCAAGTTACGAGTGCATGTGAGACAATGTGTGTTTTGGTGAACTGACAACCACTAGTTAGAGTCGATAAATGTGCTAACATTTAAATTGATCATGTCTGAGTTAGAGTTGATATATATGATACGAATAATTATATATGTTGTACTCATATTCATCAATATTAACCCACCAACTCTTGATCCTCGGTCTATTATCCCGCCAATACAAAACACAGATATACACAACACTCATATAAGCAACATGTAGTGTTGAATATTCATTTATGGAGCGGTTGATTTATAATGTCATATAAACAAAAAGAATTGCAACCCGCCAATGGTCTAATCAAAATAATCCAACAATGCATAAGAAAACTTTCTCATAAACCATGTTAATTATTAGCATTGAGAAAATCAGAGTCACTTCTTAAATATCCTGTCTTTAAAACTTGTTCAACATGTAGAGGCACATATGTAGTGTTTGTTTAATGTGGAACGGGAAAAACTATAGTAGAGGATAAGAATGTAACTCCAAAAAATTAATAGTGTCAGGAAAATTTAATGATGGACTATAACTACTCATGTAACTTTATGGTTTTTCAATGGCATCCCATGATACTTCTCACCCTATAGCATCACTTAGTCCATAATGTTTGGTATCTATCGTTTTTAAGTAATTTGTTTCGATGAAACGTATATTTGATAAGCATGGCGTGATTTTAACTAGATGCCATACATTTTATGGTAGTTGTTAATGCTCTAGCAGACTAGCACGGTCAAAGGTCGTAATAATTCAAAACCATTATAAAAAATCTGAGGGTAATTGGGTTAAATGGGTCGTATTAACATTATATATTTTTAAATATGTATGGTATAAGGTAGATATCCTTAACACAACTATATATAGGAGTTGTGTTTAGGTTCAACGATTTTATCTTCCAACCCAACACAAATATCATTGCTATAAGTAAATTAAACATGGTTAAATATGAAACATTTAGCTTCAGAACAATGAACAATATCACATCGGTATTAATGCAATTTGCTAAATGATATTAATCACACTATAATATGCAGACTTTGGTGCTAATACTAATATATGCTTTAGGAAAATAATCAATCAATCAGTCAATCAATCATACCCAGTAAAGTCTCACAGACAGCAAAGCTATAAGTAGGGTCTGGGGAGGGTGGGATGTAAGCACACCGTACCTCTATCCAAAGGGATAAAGAGGTGACTTCCAGAGAGACCCTCGGCTCTAAGTACATATGTATGAAGCAAAACAAAGGAAATCAAATTCAACAGTCATATAAAAAACTAATAATAATAATAATAATATATGTAAGGAAAATACCATTATGGTATGTGACCTAAATAAGCTAAGTATAAGCCCTAAGGTATTCATTTCTCTCTAAAAATCCTTAACTTTAATTCTACTTCTCCAAGAATTTGTACCCTCAACCATGTCCTCGGAGAGGTTTAGGTCTATCAAATCATGCCTAATCTTCTCATCCCAAGTCAATTTAGGTCGTCCTCTACGCCTCCTCCCCTCTATAGTAATGTTTTCTACTTATCTAACAGGATTCGTCGTGTGTCTTCTCTTCACATGTCCAAACCATCTCAATCTCCACTCTCTTATCTTGTTTGCTATGTTCGCTACCCCTAATCTCTCTCGAAACACAACGTTTCTTATTCGGTCTAGCCTTGTGTGCCCACACATCCAACGTAGCATTCTCATTTCTGCTACCTCCATCTTCCGCACTTGTGCCTTCTTGATGGCCCAACAATCTGTTCCATATAGCATTGCAGGTCTAACTGCAACCCTATAAAACTTTCCCTTTAGTTTAGTCCGGAAACTCTTGTCGCACAATATACCTGTGGCTGCTTTCCATCTACACCATCCTTCCTGAACTCGATGGGTCACATCACTGTCTAATTCCCCATCGCTCTGAACAAATGATCCTAGATACTTGAACTTCTGTAAGGCCCCGAACCCGGTTGCCTTACTTTAGCGTCAGATTTACTCATAAACACAGTTCTTACAATTCAGAGTTCATTAAAACTTTCGCGGAAACGTTTACTTGAAGCATTCGTTACAAAACATTAAATCTTTTCTTTGATACCATAACACAAAACTTTATATTTAAAACATCTTTTCTTCTTTCTTCAGATGCCAGCCGTTCAATCCATGCCATGTGCCATCCTCATGCTAACTCTATAATCAGCTCACCTGCGTGCATACTAAAAGTCAGCTACGCTGAGTGAGTTCTAGTTAATCATACACTATACAATACACATAAACTTATATTCTTTCAGTCATACTTTCATACTTTCTTTACATACATAATCATACGTTTTAAAGAGCCTTTCGCCCTATAACCTCACAGATATTATAAGGGTCTGGTCCCTAACATCACAGATATTATAAGGGTCTGGTCCCTAACATCACAGATATTATAAGGGTCTGGTCCCTAACATCACAGATATTATAAGGGTCTGGTCCCTAACATCACAGATATTATAAGGGTATGGTCCCTAACATCACAGATATTATAAGGGTCTGGTCCCTAACATCACAGATATTATAAGGGTCTGGTCCCTAGTTCTCGAATATTAGTAGGGTTCGATTCCCTCTTCGTTACCATACAACCATACAACCATCATTTCCTTCTTTTATTAACTTTATCATGTTCATACACATAAGCATACATATCATACTTACCTTATACATAGCGTTACAACCTGACAGTACGTGCAATATCCGAAGATCGTTCACATACCATCAAGCAATCATTCATACATATCACATTATTCACATAAGGCATACACTTATCTCTTAGGATAAGCGTATTAACAAACATATCGAGTATGCACACAGCCCCGAAAACATAACACATAAATGGGGCTAGAAACTCACCTGAACTCTTCCTCTTCCTCCGATAGTTGTAAATCCCTTCTTTAACTGAGCTCGGCTGGCTGTATAAGTTACACGTATCAATACTCGCCTGATCTAACCTGGCGGCCTAGTATTAGCTTACTTTTACTTATCGTTTATAATTTATTTTCTAATCGAACTCGACTTTAGGCGAAGTTAAACCTTAGGCGAACTTAGCTTTAGGCGAAGTTAAACCTTAGGCGAACTTAGCTTTAGGCGACGTTAACCCTTAGGCGAACTTAGCTTTAGGCGAAGTTAACCCTTAGGCGAACTTAGCTTTTAGGCGAAGTTGTCATCAGGCGAACTTAGCTTTTAGGCGAAGTTGTCATCAGGCGAACTTAGCTTTTAGGCGAAGTTGTCATCAGGCGAACTTAGCTTGCAGGCGAAGTTCATCAGGCGAACTTAGCTTGCAGGCGAAGTTGTCGGCTGCAGCTACTGTTCGTCCTTAATCATCTTCGTTTCTTAACCAAATAACTCGATTTAGGTATCCACGTAATCGTCTGACCAGCGCCTACAAACCCCAACCATCAAATCGGCCTAACATCGATGTTTAAGGGGTGCGATTTAGGCATATAGGTTACGGGTTCTTTAAGGTTAACAATTAACCTATCAAATGCTAATCAATTCCAGTAATATTTGCTGTTTTAGGTTCGTTTATAACAAACTAACACAGATCTATGATTTCCCAAATCAAACCGAACCTATACGAATGATTTCTAACTATAAACGTACCTTGAACGAGTCGAACTACGAACCCGGTTAAGCCTTGATGTTGTTTTGGTCCGTCACGACGTTCCAACACTAACAAGCTCGGGTTTTCGCCTTCGGATCTTGGTTCGAGTCGTGTGTGTTTTGGGTGTGTAGAGATTAGGATGGATAAATGGATGGAAATGAAAGGATTGGGGTTTAAGGGGGTATTTATACTCCCTTAAGCCCATGGACCGAAGGCCCATATTTCCTTTTGATCCCTATCTAATCCCATCTAATTATCCTACTAAGTCTTCATATTTTGCTATTATTATTATCGTTCCACTAACTCGTTTATTTCACCCGACAAAATAATATATTAAATATTACTTTAGAAATTTCGGGATGTTACAACTTCGTTACCCGCGGGACCACCTGTGACATGCCCTTCAATGGTGATCTGTGCGTCCTCATTGTCGTTTATCCCACCAAAATCACAGTGGAGGTACTCCATCTTAGAGCGGCTAATCTTTAAACCTTTTGTCTCTAAGGTTGTTCGCCACTCTCAAGCCTCAAGTTTAGATCTTGTTTTGTCTCGGCAAGTAACACAATATCGTCTGCGAACATCATGCACCACGGGAGAGTCCCCTGAATCGACTTTGACAGCTCATCCAAGACTACTGCAAAAAGAAACAGGCTCAACGCTGACCCCTGGTGAAGACCTACCTCTACAGGAAAGAAATCAGTATCCCCCACTGGCTCACGAACACTTGTTTCACTCCTACTATACATATCCATAATTATCTCTATGTATTTCCTGGGTACTCCTCTACCCTCCAAGCACTCCCAGAGCACCTTTCGTGACACACTGTCGTAGGCCTTTTCTAGGTCAATAAACACCATATGTAGATCACGCTTCTTCTCCCTATACTTTTCCATTAATCTTCTTATAAGGTGTATTGTCTCTGTGGTGGAACGCCCCGGCATGAAGCCAAATTGGTTGACCGTAACCTGAGTTTCTCGTCTAAGTCTAACCTCAATCACTCTTTCCCATAGCTTCATAATATGGCTTAGTAGTTTGATTCCTCGGTAGTTACCACAACATTGGGCGTCTCCTTTGTTCTTATAGATTGGAACTACAACGCTGCTCCTCCACTGGTCTGGCATCTTACCTGATTTGAGAATACTATTGAACATGGTAGTTAACCACATGATTCCTTCCTCCCCCAGACACTTCCACACCTCGATGGGTATGTTGTCTGGGCCAACCGCCTTAGACCTTCCCATCCTCCTAAGTGCAGCCTGCACCTCTTCTCGTGTGATCCGTCGGCAGTAGCAGTTATTCGGTTGTTGTCGTTGAAAGTTTGTGTTGTCATGTTCTTCTTGGTAAGCTCTCCCATTGTTAAAAATATTGTGAAAGTAGGTTTGCCATCTTAGCTTGATGTCCTGCTCCTTGACCAGTACATGCCCATCTGTATCCTTTATGAACTTCACAGGCCCTAGATCTTGCCTTCTACGCTCCCTGGCTTTGGCAATCTTAAACATAGCATGCTCCCCCTCTTTTGTTTCTAAACGTTCGTACATCCGTTTAAAAGCCGCATTCTTTGCTTCCGCCACTGCCTTCTTCGCTTTAGGAAAATAAGATATCTAACTATACTAATAAAAGAAAATAATGAAGATGATGTGGCAATCCCACATTCATTCTTGGCCTAATCTCTCTTCTCATTCATTTGATTTATCCATGGGTTATGGAGCAAAACCATATTGATAAATGGGTTATAATTTCCTTTCTAATTCTCTAATCTCTCATTTAATTCTACCTAACAATCCATGGGTCATGGCTTAAGATAATTTGGCAAATGGGTTATAATTTCATTTCTAATTATCTAATTTCTCATCTTATTTATTCTAACAATCCATAGATCATGTGACAAAACAATTTTGAGAATTGGGTTATAATTTTCATTCTAATTTTATAATTTTTCATCTCATTCATCTTTAGTTATCCACGGGTAATTGGTCAAAATAATTTATGCAAATATTGTATATAAAAAATCGATTTTGTAAATTTGAGATTTTAGACTTCTTATTGTTTGTACTAAATATTTTATTTTTACCTTTAATTTTGTTCATTTCTTTAAAATAATGGATTTTTTTTATTTTTTCAAAAGCTAGTTAATAATTTAAACTATAACACATTCGTTGACAATAATTGATATTAACAATATGACCGGTGACACTTCTAACTTTAACTTTTGTCGTCAAGACCAATCCAGAAGCAATAGCATAATCATCGTTGACGTAAGTAAAATCGAACTGCACATGACTTCTACTCGATTTTTACCGTACGGTTTTCAATTTTGTTCAGAATCATCACTATGAACGAAATAAAGTCAAAAGTATAATGTAAATCAATAACGATTATGCGATACTGGGATTACTCATGACAACCAAAGTAACAATTAGAAATATCACTAGCCAACCTGTTAGCGTAGATTACCATCGGCCAATAACTAGCCAATACATATAATATATCCACCAACAGTGTCAAACTTACCAGGGTGGTTCAAGTGAATTTGTTTAAAAGTAGAGGGGTTTGAGGTGTTATAAGATGTTAGATATATAATAATAATAATAATAATATTATTATTATTACCCACACAATCCTTTACCCAGCTGAGAGAGAGAGAGATCCGAGAGTGGAGTGTTGTCCGACCCGGCCCGAGTGATCTGCGATTTAGGGTTTTGCAATATTAATCGTACGTAGTCAGGTTAGCGTGCAAATCATTTCCGTAATCAATCGTTTAATTATTCAATTTTGGGTATAGGTATAAATTGGTGAGTTTGAATTTGATTTGGTAATTGATCGATTGATGATGACGATGAATAATAATAATTTGTGTGAGAATGAGAAAGAGGCATGTGTGTTATTATTATGTGCAGGACTCAATATCATCATCGTGTGTGACTGTGAGAGATTAATTGAGAGAGAGGAGTGTAATAATCTTGTGTCTTGTCATCATTTTCAACCTCTAAACCCTAATTTCTGCTGCAATCATGTCTGAAAAGAAGCTAGTGGTAATAAATTAATCTTGTTTTCTGATTAATTTTGTTTTAATTGTTGAAAAGTTTTGATTTTTGGTGTGTTGTTGGATGAACTAGGTGTTGGGTATCCCGTGGGACGTTGATACGGATGGATTGAAGGATTACATGAGGAAATTTGGGGAGTTGGAGGATTGTATTGTTATGAAGGTTAGTTTTTGTATACTCATAAGTTTATGACTAGGGGTGCAACTGCAAACGAGCTGAGCTGCTCGCGAGCTACTTGAGCTCAGATTGATAAAACGCTCGAAACGAGCCGAGCTTTTTCGAGGTCTCGAGCCTCAAATAAAGCTCGTTTAGTTATTGAGTCTGAGCTCGAGCCTTGTGTATTTTCTAGTTTTTTCTCTTTTAGACTTCTATGGATTAAGTTAACACTTCATAACCGAGCTCGAGCGGAGCTTCGGCTTGTTTAAGGTTTTTATCAAAATATATAAAAATAATAAAAAAGTGTATTAATTAATAAGTAATAAACGAGTCGTGTTGAGTCCGAGCTTGAAAAAACAACTCATGAGCAGAGCTTAGGCTCGTTTAAGTTTTTTATCAAAAAATATATAAATAATTAAAAAAATGTATTTAAATTAGTTAATAAATATAAACGAGTCGAGTTGAGCTGAGCCTGAGCTTGAAAAACAACTTACAAGCCATGCTTGAGCTTTAGAAAAAAGAGCTCGAAATGAGCCGAGCTCATGCTTGAGCCCTTGTACATCAAAACGAGCCAAGCCCGGGCTCGGCTCGTTTACACCTAATATAACATGATATTTTGTATGCGTTAGGTGCTAGGCATGTGAATTTAGTGACTTTGTTACTGTTGTAATGTGTTAGGTTAGGTTAGTTTGAAACTAGCTGAATTAGACCTTTACTAAAATGATTTGAAACACGTAGTTTCTTTAGGATGTGTTAATCTGTTTGCATGTCAAATACATTCACATCTGTGGGTTATATTAAGTTAAGTTAATTTGAAACTAGCTGAATTAGACCGTTGCTAAAATGATTTGAAGCATCTAGTTTCTTTAGGATATGTTAATCTATATACATGTTAAATACATGAGGAAGTTTGGGGATTTGGAGGTAACATGATGTTTGTATGACATTAGGGATGTGAGTTTAGTGGCTTTGTTACTGTTGTAATATGTCAAGTTCGGTTAATTTGAAAGTAGCTGAATTAGACCTTTACTAAAAAGATTTGAAGCACATATTTTCTTTAGGATATGTTAATCTTTCTGCATGTTAAATACATTCATATATGTAGGTGTATATATCTGTATGTATGGACCAAAAGACTTTGACTTTATAATTACAGGAACGTGCAAGCGGTCGATCTCGTGGTTTTGGATATGTAACCTTTGCAGAAGTTGAAGATGCTAAGGTAATTTAACTATTCAAGTCTTTTATATGTATTTTTATGAAACATTTTTTCTTGCCATTGAATTCTTTATACTTTTCTCTATAATTTCTCTAAAATTTATGTTACTTCGTTGATGATACTTTATTTCACGTCACTTTGCCATAGGCTGCGCTTTCGGCCGAGCACTTTCTTGGGAACAGAGCGTTGGAAGTAAAAATAGCAACACCAAAGGTTGTTTTCAACCAATTTTCATGTGCTATAAACATACGTATGAAACTTGAATAATATGTTATTAAAAGTTGTTTCTTTTTCAGGAAGAGATGAGATCATCTTCTAAAAAAATCACCAGGATTTTTGTTGCTAGAATCCCACTGTCGGTTACAGAAGCCGTATTCAGGAGGTGATTTATTTAATTAATATCATAAGCTGCATGGTTTGTTTTAAAAAATCTCCGTTTTTTTCTCAAAGTTACTTGTGGTCCACAATGACTTAACATTTGTACAACTTTTGTTTCTTGCAGTCATTTTGAGAAATATGGCGAGATATTGGATTTGTACATGCCCAAGGTACATGATCATATACTACATTTAGTCATTTACAATCACATATATTGTGTTTCTTATTATTTGGGAAACATAGGTATAATTGAAAATATATAATTTTTGCAGGATCCAAGCACCAAGGGCCATCGTGGAATTGGTTTTATAACTTTTGCAAATGCTGGTAAGTCACTCGAGACTGGATAATCATTTAAGCTTGATAAAGTTTCATCTTTAGATAATTTTGACAGCTGGCAATTAAATTACTCGCTTAATCTTTCTTTACAGATTCTGTGGATGAACTAATGTCTGAGAGCCATGAACTCGGGGGCTCAGAAGTGGTTGTTGACAGAGCAACACCTAAGGTAACATGTAGTTAATATCTTAAAAACGCTTTAACACATTTTTTTATATTTGCACCTGCTGTATATCTTATAACTGATAAGTTTTTATTTGATACTTATTCTCAGGAAGACAATTTCCGGCCAGTTAGCCGCATGCTGCCACCACCACAGCCTCCGACTGGCGGATATGGTGCTTATAATGCTTATGTTACAACTAGATACGCTGCACTCGGTGCTCCTACAGCATATGATTATCCAAGCTCTGTCTATGGAAGTATGTTCACTTGTTTGTTGCCACATAGTATCAGGAATATAATAATGCTTTCAATTATAAAATGAGCAGGAGGAGAATCAGCTAGAGGAATGGGCAAGAAGATATTTATAGGTCGGCTTCCTCAAGAAGCAAGTGTGGACGACCTGCGTGATTATTTTGGTAGATTTGGGCGCATTTTGGATGTGTATATCCCAAAGGTATTTGACTTATTTGATTACAGATTACCTTTTTATTATTTAGACTTATTTATTTGTGATTACTTATTTATGTAGGACCCTAAGAGATCTGGTCATAGAGGGTTTGGTTTTGTGACATTTGCTGACGACGGTGCTGCGGATCGTGTTTCTAGAAAATCACATGAGATATGTGGACAACAGGTGGTTGCAAAAACTATTTATTTTGAACTTGTGACATTATATTATGTATTTCAATATTTAATATTAAAATACTTGTTGGATTACAGGTGGCAATAGATTCAGCTACACCTGTTGATGATGGTGGTGGTTCAAGTGGAGGCAGCCAGTATTTGGACACCCCACCTGAACCAGCATATGGCGGTTATGGCCCCATGCGAGCGTATGGCAGAATGTATGGAAGCTTGGATTTTGATGATGTAAGTAATTTAAGTATAATCCCACTTTTAAGTGTATATGGTTTTTGAAGTTAATATTGATAGTTTGATACCATGTAATGAATGTTTTGCAGTGGGGTTATGGTGGTATGAGTGGAAGTATGGGGCGGATGGGAGGCTTGGGACGGATGGGCGGCGGTTTGGGCGGCTTAGGTGGTGGTATGGGTGGTCTCGGTGGCGGCATGGGCAGCTTAGGTGGAAGTATGGGTGGAGGGAGAACTTCACGAGATTACAGGTATAGGCCGTATTAGAGCCTAAGTTGTTGTTCAAAGGGGACTTTGTGTTGAATCTGTTGCTTAAAGTTTTATGTTAACTTGTGGATTTCTCGACGTTGACGAATATAACGACAACGATGTTGTTTATGTTTTATTGACGAAATTAATGTTGATGTACTCTACGCAATTTATCTCCCAATAATCGGAATTGAAATATGAATTTGATTTGCATGGTTTGTTAGAATTATATCATTTTGGTTTACATGATTATAAACTGAAAGTGATTATCGTCGAAGTTTTAAAAGAAGACTGTGCGCTAAACGCGCTTAACTCACCGATTATTACAAGTTTCAAAGTGATTAAGATGCCACTGAATGCTTAATGCTTACAATATCAAGTATAATATTAATATGTACCTAACTAATAACTTTGCTCCTAACTAGTTTAATGATGATCTTTTAAGGATCAAGAGTTATGACAACTGAAGCAGCCTTTGAACGAATTCGTGATATATCTTCGTAGGCTCCTAAATTTGTTGTTATGTCTCGGAGAAACATCCTCGGACATGTTCCTTCTCAATTCTTGGGCTTTCGTCTGTGCAGCCCTGTGTTTTCGCAATATCTTATCCATAGACGCTGCCTTCTTCTTTTCCAGTTTCATCTGATCACCACAAAAACACAATCACTCGACCCGTTAACCACAATACTTCCAATATTTATATCTTGTTTACCAAACGCTGAAACGCACCTCTAGTTTCCGGATCGATGCTTCCGCTTTTGCATTCTGCAGATTCTCCCATGCAGCGATCCTTGCCTCCTATTTCTCGAGCCTGCAAATTAAAAATATTAATAACAGTAACAGTAACGATAATAATAATATTATTAGAGACATACTTTGACAACTTCATTGCTCCTTGGGTTACATTCCATGTCAAAGCTAACTCATTAGCCTCGGGTGATCGGTTTTCCTTAATCATAGTGACTCTTTTGTCCACCTCAACATCTCTCACTTCCAACCTGGCAGACTGGTAACCACCAGGTGTTGGTATATAATCAGGCGAGCCTTCCACGCTACTCTCAGGGCTCATTTGAGTCGCCATATCTCTTCTCGAAACACCATTTTCATCATTCTTCTCATCTGCATACACTAATAATATAAGGTGTCTGATCCGGTACAAATGAAATTAACATACTAACAATTATTTTATAAAAAATATTACAGTGAAATAATAATTACTTTAGTTCAAAAGTTATAAAGTAATAATAATTACTATTTGTACAGTTTTCACAGTAAAAGTCATTTCTATAATATAATATCCGTCACAACAAATTACTAATTTATTCAAGATTGTACCTTGATGATCAAGATATGAAGAGTCAACCACTCCATCAGGCACAAAAACACCAGTCGTTAACGGCGAGCAGTTTGAAAAGTAACCGACTTCGAGGGTCCCACCCAACGGTCCACTTTTCGCTTTAGCCCGTCTCTGAACCGGCTGCGGTGTTTTGCAACCACCAAAGCCAGAAACCGGGCTCGTAATCCACCGCTCCGCATCATCCCATTTCGACGGCAGTGTTCTTCCACTATTGAATGGGATCAATGCTGCAGCGCTAATATGTCTCCTGTTACTATTACTTAATGGTACTCTCTCTGAACACCATCCCTTTTGAAACCCCAACATATTATTATTATTATTATTATCTCCATATTCAGGTGTTCCCGGACTCGTGTACGCACCCGAATTCCGAAAGGAAGATAAACTCTTTTTCTCAGATCTTAACTGTGGTGAATAGCAAACCTGCATTGCATCGTCTGTGGTTGGAAATCAGTCCCAAGAACACGAACACGGAATTTGATGTCAAACAAGATCGACTCTTTCTTTTTATTACTCCCTCCGTCCCATTAAAAATGTCCACTTTCAAAATTTATTAACCAATTTCCAAGTTTACCCTTAAAAACAACACTAGCAGTAATGAACAATATTGATGATCCCAATTTCAAAGTGCATTATTGTCATTTGGTAAGGAAAAAAAATAAATCATTCAGTCTGTGTTTTTCAAACCATGACACTTAAAGAGGAACGGAGGGAGTATAATTCTTGACTCACAGCGTACACGGAATTTGATCTCAACCAAGATCGACAATTTCTTATTATTATAATTCTTGATACGCTTACAAAATAAACAGATAATATCATAATAATACTAACTCATCTATATATACTAAAAAGTCTAAAACAAACAGATAATTATTCTAAACTTTCAAACTATTAATAAAACTCTTTTGAAATACTCACTTTTTTTCGAAACTGACCCGTTAACTTTCTTGATGACCCGTTTCAGGAAAATTATTCTAAAGAAAGTATTGAAAATTTGAAGATCATAAGGGTTTGTTTACCTGAATGAGAATGGTAGATTGGATGCAGTATAAAAAGCAGAGAAGGTGTTGGATGAAAATAATAATAATAATGTGTAATTGTGTAAATGAGATTTGATAGTAAATACTAAATAGATTTTAGAAAGAGTGCATGTGACAATGTATGTATGGCTGTATGCAATGCCCACCAAGTACAAAGAGTGTTTCCACCGGCTTTCTTTCACGTTCATTTAATGTTGCAAAGACCATGTTTAAAAAATAAGAAACCACTTGGAATTATTTATTTTTATTATTATTATTATTATTATTATTATTATTATTATTTTTTAATCTTTGGATGGTGTGCAATATTGACCATGTTTGGTAGGTTTGTATGTTTCAATTTGCATAACAAACACTCTTCTGGAGTTGCAGTTGTCATTTTAAACATGACTGAACGTTACTCGCTACAATTTTGTTCTTTGGGCGTCTGACTTTTGCATCAAACGATCTTGATGGTTGAAGAAACACTAATCGACCCCGGGCAGATTACGTGTAATCTGGGGGTTAAATAGATGTTTCCCCACGAGGGGTTAGATCCGGCAAAGATGGTTCTTCTGATAACCTGCAAACCAGACACCGTGAGCTCGTCACTGAGAAGGGGGGGTACCTCCTTGTGACCACCCTCCGGCGTGAGAATCAGACTAGATTGCTCTTGAATATAAGTGTATATTAAGAGAATGACTAGAGCAGATATCAGGTATAAGATATAAGATGAGATGAGATCTAAGATGATCATACCATTCCAAGGTGTTGGAGTATTTATAGCCGAATGTAGGTTTCCAAGAAGGTACAGCCGGCTGAATAGTGTTCCTGTTCTGCCAACTGTGGGCTACGCACATGCCATGCTGGTAGTTGGTGGGTAGGCAGCGGCTGATAGTGACCAGGCCGGCTGTGCACTATTCCTGTTCCACCAACTGCAGGCTATGCACGTCCTCCGACAGGTTGGTGAGTAGGCAGCGGCTAATAGTGACATACAGTACAAGAGCGTGCTGCTCGTCATACTGTTGTCAGTGAGCTGTCATATCCTTGGTCAGATCTTTTGTCCATACCTCGTCAGGTACAGTACAAAAGATCCTACAGTATCGTACGGACTGGCTCATTTGGGCGGGAGTTCTCCCGGCTTTGTGCGGGAGAGTTCCCGGCTTTGCTCATTCCTTCTTTAGGTGACATTACTGAATTATTATGAGAGCTAAGTGCCTTGTGCGTGTAGCTTTGCTGCGCAGGTAGCCTTCCCTGATGGCTTGTATCCGCAGCTGCGGGGACAGGCAGAGTACTTCACCATTGGGAGGCTTTTCCTGCGGGAACAGCTTGCGTACTGCGCGTAAGGACGTCACGTCTCTGAGCATGGTGGGTCCTACGGATCCAGTTGGTCTCTGCGCAGACGTCCCTTTAAGTTAAGTTTTGCGGGTTCAACCGCGCAGACGTCCGTTAAGGAGTCTTGCGGGTTAAACTGCGCAGACGTCCCTTTTCAAGGTGAGTCTTGCGGGTCCAACTGGGCTCTGCTGGGACCTACCTCTTCAAGTCCCCCCAGTCCAATGTTCTTCTTATGAATTGTTAATAAATGAGGTGAACTTTTGGACTTAAACAAGGGGTTTTGAAAAGGTTTTAGTTTTAAGGTTTTCCATGGGGATTCTTCCCGCGGAAGTCCTAATGTCACGTGCAGAAATTCCTGACTTTTCTGCTTGATCTTTGGGTGTGATGCGGGTAGGTCTGTAACCTCCTCGCAAGTCAGGAGGGTTGAGTTCCACTTGTTTAGATTCTCCATGAGGTTTTGGTAGTTTTGAACATAGTGATCAATTATGTTTAAACAACCAATTCCATCTTGGAGGTTCAAACAATCTAGTTCTCGACGTTCCCGCTATGCGGGGATGTTATTCCCGTTTCCGCAAGCACTGCCCAGAAGATCCTTCTTGGTTTCAATTCCCTGCGGAGTGCTAGGTATGTGAAGGGTTTTGCCTTGACACTGTACCCGCACTCGTCTTATAGTTACTTTACTTCCAAGGTATTCCTGGCTTCAATTCCCTGCGGGTGCTAAGTATGTGAAGGGTTTTGCCTTGACACTGTACTCGCACCCGTCTTATGGTTACTTGGTTGCCGAGGTATTCTTGGCTTCAATTCCCTGCAGGTGCTAAGTATGTGAAGGGTTTTGCCTTAACACTGTAGTCGCACCTGTCTTATAGTTTCTTGGTTGCCAAGGTAAGGGGTATTTTCCAGCTTACTTTTGAATCTTTTTGAAATTCGAAGAGTTGGTGAAAGGATAAGAACAGTCCAAACTGTTGAAACGTCGTCCGACGGTTTTTTCTGACAGTGTCAGGACGTGCAGGAAGTTATGGCGACGTGACTGTATATGGTCATTCCAGGCGCTTTTTCAGGCGCGTGGGCGCGATTTTTCGGGCGCGTGGCCGCGAAATTAATGGCACGCGTCTTTTCAACAGTTGTTGCCAGCTTGCTCTTTGCCACGTGTCATAGTTTCATTGCACCTGCGATTTCTCTCTCTTCCGCATTAAATTCATCGCATTAATTGCGATGAGTATATAAAGGGGGAGAGGGTGCATCTTAATCCACACCTTCACTCTTCTCTTCTTGTAAACGATTTCCGGCGAATACTTTCTGCCAAGCATTCTCCTGAAATCGTTCTTCTTTACCTCCAAACCATGTCTTCTACTCACGATTTCGAAGCTGCTGCCGAGGAATCTGACGTGCACGTCGAGATCCCGACGTCTACGTCTGATAAAGACGATAAGAGCACTGCTGGCGAATGCCAGTGTGCTCCTCCCACCGAGCTTTTTCAGTACATCGTCCGGAAGTTCATGCTCGAGCCGTTCGAGCCTGAGTTTCCGGAGCCACACCAGACGGTGTACGATGCCCCCAAGGGCAAGATAGGGGTGTACGCTGCATTCTTCGTTTATGGGAATCTCAGGTTCCCATTGACGAAGTTTGTATACCGTGTCTTGGAGAGGCACGGGGTGCATTTGACGGAGGTACACCCGATGGCGATCGCCAAGATTCGCCACTTTGAGTGGGTGTGCCTCATTCTGGGCGTGGAGCCCCACGTAGATCGGTTGATGACCTTCTACTCCTGGAGGTGTATCCAGGGGTGGTACACCTTGGTCAATCGGATCAAGGGGTTGAAGATCTGCGCTACCGAGCGCAGTCTTCGGTCGTGGAAGCGGGAGTTTTTCTTTATCTCCGCTCGCGTCGTCCCCCTTGCGATGACGTTTAAGAATGGGAGAGCACTCCCCGCCCTTCACGCCCTCAACCACCAGGAAGCGGAGTGGTTCGCCAAGATCTCCCGGATCCAGACTCCGGTGTACCGCTTTGCGGAGTCTGGGATGGTGATGCTTGGGATGAGCCGGGTGTGGAAGGAGGCGTCCCAGATTCCCATCGTCCTCGAATACGGTTTGAACTCTGTCCCTTACGGTATGCTCTGTCTTCTTTGTTGATATAGGTTTTTCATATAACTGTTTCTTTTTTTTTATTTCAGAGGGAAACGACTTGCAGTCTCTCCTGCAGCCGCGGGAGAGTGATGGTCCCGCTCGGATGGGTACTCGTGCTCTAGATGAGAACGAGTTGCCCATCCTTGAACAGACGGCGGATCGATTCGTGGAGGCCTACCCGCCAGGCCACGAGATCCTGAGCGCCAGGCGGCCAGGTAAGGAGTTATTCAACCCTCGACCTCTCAATGCCGAAACCTCTGCTGGAATTCCTCTAATCTTGTCTTCTGATAAGGAATCCGCAGATGGTCCTCCGTTGGTGCGGAAAAAGAAGGCTGCCGGCGGGAAGGGGAATGCGAAGGTTGCCTCCACTGCCGATCCGGTGAATCGGTCTGATTCAGAGACCGAAAGCGAGGAGGTGGCGGGGAACCCTGGTGGTGATAAGACCACTGCTCCGGAGGTTGAGACGACTGTCACCTCCGAGCAGCCCAGAACGACGACGGTGAGCGGCGTGAAGAGCCGGCTCCATCGGGTTCGTCCCCGCCTGTTCGCACCTTTAGGCTCAAGAAAACCCGTAAGTACAAACTTCCTTTACTTTTAACTTCATATATTTCCGCCATTATACTTATATATCTTCTTTGTGCAGGCGTGGATGCTACCGCATTCCAGGGTGGAGCGGGGAGGAGCGCCTCCGGACCCATGACGGTAGGTTTGGTCAACCTACCTGAGGCGATGACCCAGGCGTCTGCGCCTGCTTCAGTTGGTTCAGTTGCTCACCCCGGTTGAGCCAACTGTTCCAACTGTGATGACATCTCCGGCGGCCGTCAGTGCCATATTTACTGATTCTTTCACTGAGCCGGCGGTGACTATTTCTGCGGGCTCTTCCGCAGCGGCGACCGCGGTTGTGAGTTCACCTCCGGTGAGTTCACCTCCGTTGGTTTCTACCGCGGCGGCCTCCACCATGCCTCCTCCATCGTCGGCAACTACGGCCGATCCTTCAGGTATGTTTGGGGCTTCTCGCCAACCTCTGCCTCCTTCCTATCTGCCTGACCTTTTGGATGGATATCCGTTAGGTTCAGGTGATGGGTTTGGCGGCTACAGGCCTGTCGTCGACCCTACAGGTGCGTAGGGTTATTTTGGCCTTTATTTTATATATATATTTTTTTTTATCATCTTTTCCTAACTGCTTTTTGCTTTTGCAGTGTCGGATTCCAATGAAGTGTATGTTCCACGATGGAACATCCGCCGAGGAACAACCCTTCGCACGCCTGTGGAGTGCGTGGAGTGGGCTCGTCACGCAACTCCCAGTGGTGCGTTGGGGGAAGCAATGGCTAGCTACCAGGAGGGTAGGCTAACCAATGAGCTCGGATTCTCCTGGCCCGGATGCAGCCGCGCGTCGAGCTGCTTTGTCGTGAAAACGACAAGTTAAAAGCAGCTCGTATCCAAGAAGTAGCTCAGGCGCGGGATGTCCGGGAGGAGAACAAGAGGCTTACCGCAGTGGCTGCGGAAAAGAAGAAGGCCTTCAAGGCCCTTGAAGTTGAAGTTCAGGCCCGTCTCGAGGCCCGTTCCAAGGCTGCCCAAGCTGTTAACGAACAGCTTCGGCTGGCTAAGGAAACTGCACGGAACGCAACTGAGAGGGCCACCAAGGCTGAAGCTGTTGCTGAGCCTCTACGCATTGAGAACGAGGAGCTTAAAGCCAAGCTAGAGAGGCTCCAGCAGGCTCATGATGCCTTGGCTATGGAAGACGCCAAGAAGCTCCAAGAGATCTTGGACCAGAGGGGCGTGCTTGACCACACTGAGCGGAAGCTAAAGGGCGTTGAAGGGGCTGCTGCAAAGGAAGTGTTGCTTGCCAACCTTAATAAAAGTGAAGCCGAACGCGCCCGTAACCAAGCTCAAGCCGCCCTCCAGGAGGCTCTGGTTGCCAAGGAATGGCTTCTTCGAGAAGCGTTGTCTCAGGTATGCGTAATTTCATAATATCTTTACGCTTTTCTTTGTAAATAGAAAAGGTTTTGATACTTGTATTTTTTCTTGTAGGTTGTGCATCGAGTCTTCACGGACACATCATACGACGATGCCATGAGCGCAGCCCTCAACGCTTCTCATGAGAATGGGGAAAAGGTCGGCTTCCTGCTTGGTCTAGGGTTCGTTGAGAAAGGCATCCCGCCTTCCAACTTCCCTTTATATGACGTTGATACTGAAGCTGTATATGATCAAGCAGTGAATCAGTATGCCGCCTTCCCGCATCCGGTGGTGGAGAAGGTGAACGAAGTTGCTGCTGCTGATGATGGGCTAGCTATCCTTAAAGCTTTCCTTGAACCGCCACACTCTACTGATGGTGCGGGTCCAAATGGAAGTGGTCCTGAAGCTTGATCCTGAAGATCCCTTTCCACCATTAGAGTAGATTTTTATTTTTGTATAGCTTCTTTTGTATGCGGGTATGTACCCAGCAATCTGTAATATTTGAATTTCGATGGAATAAAGATTATTTGCCAATTCCTTGCCTTGTTTATTTTACGCATATTTTGATTTAACTTAGCAATTTCTTTAGTACTTAGATAAGTTAACTTTTCAACGTGGCAGATAATAAGTTAAAGTTTTGCGTCCTCTTTCGTGATTATGCGGATAAGACCGTCACTTGCACTTAGTAGGATGGCTAAGCTTTACTTATATCTGACCTGCGTGGAAGTTTTCCTCATCTTTTCCTTTTGAAATTTTCTAAGTGTTTAGAATAAGTTAACATTTGAACGTGGTAGATAATAGGTTGAAGTTTTGCTTTCTCGTTCGTGATTGTGCGGGTAAGACCGTTACTTGCACTTAGTAGGATGGCTAAACTTTACCTACATCTGACCTGTGTGGAGGTTTTCCTCATCCTTCTGTTAGAAATTTTCTAAGTATTTTGAATAAGTTAACCATTCGACGCGTGGTTGTCAATCGGTTAGTTCGGTTTCTTCTATCATGATTTGTACGGTTAGGAACGGCACTTTCATTTAGTGGGATCACCAAACCTTACCTATGACTGACCTGAGTGAAGGTTTGCCGTTTTTTGTGTTTATGCGGGTTTTACCGCCTTCCACAAGCAACGATTTCTTTACACTTATTTATGCGGTGAAAACCGGCATCAGTGTTTTGAATAAATTAACCGTTCGACGCGCGGTTGTCAATAGGTTAGTTCGGTTTCCTCTATCATGATTTGTGCGGTTAGGATCGACACTTTCATTTAGTGGGATCACCAAACTTTACCTATGACTGACCTGCGTGAAGGTTTGCCGTTTTTTTGTGTTTATGCGGGTTTTGCCGCCTTCCACAAGCAACGACTTCCCCACTTATGTATGCGGTTAAGACCGGCATATCAGTGTGGAAAGTTCATAAGTATAAATGTAAGATTATCAGCATCAATGTTCTAAGGAGAATCATTTCCATTAGAAGTGGCTCTGGGCCTTTTCTTTACAAGTTTGGAATTGATCTACATGCAAACTGTGTAATTGAGCTCCCTTCCATGTTGTTGGGATGGGAGTGCCATCGAGCCGATATGCACCTGTTTCGGGATCTCGTTGTTTACGCAGTATGTAGTCTCCAACATTGAAGCTGCAATTTTATTCGTGTTTTCCCCAACTGGGGTTCTACACGCATCAGCCTGCTCAGCGTTCGTTACGCCACGAGGTGCGCGAGCGTCCCATCTCTGACAAATGCTTCGACGATGTCCTTTACGTCTGTGCATTCTTCAGTGTTGTGGCCTTTTGTCCTGTGAAAGTCACAGTATTTGCTCCGATCAGCATTGTGACGATGTCGGATTATTGGAGCCTTTGGCCATGGGAGCTTCTCAGTGGCGAATATCTCGGTGACGCTTTTAGTGAGTAGCGTCCATCTGGAGTTCTGGTTCGACTGTACGTTATCCCCTCCGCCTAACCGATGTTGCAAGCCGGATGAGGTGTCAAAGTTTACCCTTGACTGCCAAATGCCTAGCTTCCGCTTTTTGTTTAGTCGGGCGGTAAGGACGTTGTCTTCTCTTGTTTTCTGGGTGTAGAGGTTTGTGCTCTGGGGGAGATCTCTACCCAGTTGCTTCTCCGTTTCCGCAAAGCGTTTAGCTGCTGTCATGATGGCATCCCATGTGGATGGCATGCCATCTCTACCCGTTAAGGTGCGGATGAGCTCTGGGTCTTTCGCACCCTGGATGAAAGCAGCGCGAACAAGATCTTCGCTAATATTACCCAGACTTAGCTTCTTTGAGTTGAAGCGAGTGATGAAGTCTGGCAAAGATTCATCTTCCTCTCGAATGCAATTGAGGATTGTCCATTGATCTTCGGTATACTTTCTTTGTTGGCTGAAGTGTTGGCTAAACTTCTGCCGGAAGTCTTCCCAATCGTAGATGTGGTGGACCGGTAGACGATCGAACCACGCTCTAGCTGGCCCAACAAGCGTCATTTGGAATATGTAACACCACGTAGGTTCCGTCCAATTACTGACGGTTGCCCCCGCTATGAATCTGTTCAAATGATCGTCTGGATCAGATATACCATCGTAAGTGCCGATGTTCGACATCTGTTAGGCACTTTTCGGGGCGATTGCTTCCGCAATGTCCCTTGCAAATTTGGACGTTCCCGCATTTGCCGCAGTTGGTCTAAATGCTTTTGAGAAGTCACGTGGGTTTCCACCCGCGTTTTTTGATTTGAAGGTTTCTCCAAAATTCATTCTCGGTTGGGAGTCTATTTCCTTACGCTTCCCTTTCGTCCTATAACGAGGGTTTGCGTCACTATCGGATTCCTCCGAATCATCGTCCGAGTACTGTATGAATTCATCAGCCTGTTGGAGTGAACGTAAGCGTTCATCCAACTCAGCTTGGAATTCTTTTTGACGTGCTTCCGCCCACGCTTTAACTTCATCGAGTGTTTGGCGGGGGAGCCTCGTTCGTTGTCTCTCTAACTGGGTATCGGTGTATCCCAGTGAGCGATTATTTACTGCACTTGTCCCAGCTCGGGTAACTGGGGTATTGTTCGTAAAATTTACTGCACTTACCCCGGCTTGGGTAACCGGGGTAGTGTTCGTAAAAACTGTGTAGTCGCCGGTATTCCCCCAGTAGCTGGGGTTGTGGTTACCGGAGTTTCTTTAACCATCTTTCCAGAAGTTTTGAGAAAACTGAAAAAGAATTAAGTTCTAGCTTTTATGCACGGATGACGCCAATGAAGAAACACTAATCGACCCCGGGCAGATTACGTGTAATCTGGGGGTTAAATAGATGTTTCCCCACGAGGGGTTAGATCCGGCAAAGATGGTTCTTCTGATAACCTGCAAAACAGACACCGTGAGCTCGTCACTGAGAAGGGGGGGTACCTCCTTGTGACCACCCTCCGGCGTGAGAATCAGACTAGATTGCTCTTGAATATAAGTGTATATTAAGAGAATGACTAGAGCAGATATCAGGTATAAGATATAAGATGAGATGAGATCTAAGATGATCATACCATTCCAAGGTGTTGGAGTATTTATAGCCGAAGGTAGGTTTCCAAGAAGGTACAGCCGGCTGAATAGTGTTCCTGTTCTGCCAACTGTGGGCTACGCACATGCCATGCTGGTAGTTGGTGGGTAGGCAGCGGCTGATAGTGACCAGGCCGGCTGTGCACTATTCCTGTTCCACCAACTGCAGGCTATGCACGTTCTCCGACAGGTTGGTGAGTAGGCAGCGGCTAATAGTGACATACAATACAAGAGCGTGCTGCTCGTCATACTGTTGTCAGTGAGCTGTCGTATCCTTGGTCAGATCTTTTGTCCATGCCTCGTCAGGTACAGTACAAAAGATCCTACAGTATCGTACGGACTGGCTCATTTGGGCGGGAGTTCTCCCGGCTTTGTGCGGGAGAGTTCCCGGCTTTGCTCATTCCTTCTTCAGGTGACATTACTGAATTATTATGAGAGCTAAGTGCCTTGTGCGTGTAGCTTTGCTGCGCAGGTAGCCTTCCCTGATGGCTTGTATCCGCAGCTGCGGGGACAGGCAGAGTACTTCACCATTGGGAGGCTTTTCCTGCGGGAACAGCTTGCGTACTGCGCGTAAGGACGTCACGTCTCTGAGCATGGTGGGTCCTGCGGATCCAGTTGGTCTCTGCGCAGACGTCCCTTTAAGTTAAGTCTTGCGGGTTCAACCGCGCAGACGTCCGTTAAGGAGTCTTGCGGGTTAAACTGCGCAGAAGTCCCTTTTCAAGGTGAGTCTTGCGGGTCCAACTGGGCTCTGCTGGGACCTACCTCTTCAATGGTCCTATCAGACGCTCTAGTGTAGACAATAAACGTTCCCGATGATGCTATTATTTTTGCTATGCATGCTTAAGACACAAATGTTTATGCATGATGCTTCTTATATTGTATACTAACTTGATCATAGGAGTATTCACGGATATTAACCTACTAATTAGTTGTTCATGATGTTTACAACTCTATTCACGATCCAGATGGCAAAGAACGACAAAACACCACCGCTAAGAACCACTTTGAGCTAGAATAATCTCATCTTTGACGTTGCTACATGGTTCTCGTGCTCTTTACAAAAAACTCCATATTAGTAGATAATAATGTAGTGTTTTTCATCACTTGTGTACAGTGTGTTAGGACGGTGTCTTCTATATAGAAATATATCAAAATAAATATGTTGGTTTACATTTTATTATATCAACAATAATAATGATCCTAAAAAGTCAAATAATGTTAGCAATAATCACTATGGTAACTAAATAATATAAAAAGTTTAGATAATAAAAATAATAAATCACTAATTTAAGATAGCATAAAAAATGCAAAGTGGAAATTAATCAACAAAATGCCAAATTATCACATGCTAAACATGTTTTGATGTTACCTAATGGTTGGACACAAAGTTATTGTTTAATAACCTAATGATAACACAAAAGACAGGTTATTAGGTACACTAAAAATCCCAACTTATAACTTAAGGACCATTGTAGCTAAAACATAGCTTTAAGGGTGTAGATGCAATTCATTCATACCACCACATATAGTCAGATACCATTAAAAAAATATAAAAAATGTATTCAATAAATAGTTAAACATTACGCTATATGTAGTGAAGTGGAGGGGTTATAAAATAAGACAATTATGCCACGCTCAGTCAACAAATAATGATTTTTGTTTTAAGAATGTAATGGTGTTGTGGCCCTATATATATACATATATATCACACACATCATATAATAATAATATACACACATACCCACAGACAGGCGACAAATAGTTCTCGCCCCCCCCCCCCCCCCCCCCCCCTTATCGCCCCATTTTTTGCCGGGGAGCAATGTTCCAAGTCAAAATCGCCCATGTCGCCCACAAGTTCTCGCCCACTACACATGACACGAGCTTACCTCCATAAGGCTGTGTCGTGGGTGGGGAAAAAGGGCGAGAAGGGGCTACAACACCGCCCCGCAGACGATTTTTGAGGCGAGGTTTTTGTCACAAAACGTTTCATTTTGTAGCCCCTCAAGTATAGCTTAAAGATATTTCTTTTGAACAAATAATAAAATAATCAAACACTGACACGTGGCATTCAAAAATCTCTAGTTCTGGCTCTGCACTTGCCATGTCTCTTTAAGTGATTGGTTCAAAATCCCACTTCCTCCACCACCACATCTCATCACTTCATCACTTAAACCTCAATAAATGAATAAAACACACAAATCAAAAATTCAAGAAACCATCAAAAGTTCAAAACTGAACCAAGATTCAATTTTTATCAACTTTTATTAATCTTTAAACACTTATGGCAAATACCCATATCATATTTAGCCCAAAACTCACACTCCACCCAAAAACTCAGCTACCCATTGAATTCTTGAACTCAGTTCAATACAAACTAACCCATCAAAATTTCAAGAAACCAGCATCTGGGTCTTTCAAGAAACATGGTGTTTCATCAAAGATCAAAGCTTTATTGGCTGAATCACCACCAGAGAGGGTGGTTGAAGGTGGTGATGATAATAAGAATAATAATAATAAGAAGAATATAAGGGTGTTGGTGGCTGGTGGTGGGATTGGTGGGTTGGTGTTTGCTTTGGCTGCAAAAAGAAAAGGGTTTGAAGTGGTGGTGTTTGAGAGAGATTTGAGTGCTATTAGAGGTGAAGGACAGTATAGAGGTCCAATACAGATACAAAGTAATGCTTTGGCTGCTTTGGAAGCTATTGATTTGGATGTGGCTGATGAGGTTATGCAGGCTGGATGCATTACTGGCCAGAGGATTAATGGGTTGGTTGATGGTGTTTCTGGTAATTGGTAAAAGTCTTGTTCTTTTTCTGTTTTTATTTTATTTTATTTTTTTATTTTTATTGTGGGATTTTACTGGGCATGATTGATTGATTGTGGGAATTTAAACCATTATAAGAATTTAAGAATAATAGTTGCACTAAGCAGTTAACGCGGAAACATATCGGATATCGGTTGAGGACGAGGACCGTTATTTGAGATATCAGTGATTTTAATATTTTATATATAGAGCACTTTAACACCAATGATTCAATATACTCTCTTACTATTAACAAATTATTCTTTTGCAACTTGCAAAACACTAATAGTTGTAGCAAGTAGGAACTGATTAAGGCTCAAAAACACCAAATTAAACACTAAAAGTTGAAAATTAAGACTTAATACACTGATATCAAGAATATCGGTCAATATTGCAGATATTATCGGTACCGATTTTTCAGATGAGGACCGATGACCGAGATACTACCGAGATTGACCGCATAGTAGTTGCATAATTACTTGATTATTAATCAAGGGTACATGCACATCCAAACACACCTTTGGTGTTAAGTGACAGTTTGAATGTTACAATAAGATTGAATATTATTGTAAGCACAAATGAAGCACAAACATAATTCTCAAAGAAAATTATATATTAATGAATCCCAAAAACATTAAATCAGGGTCTTTTACAGATTATCTCTTTAACAGTTATTGCCAAATCTTAAATTCCCCGTCTCGTATCTTAAGATTTTATTTTTATGGTTTTCTTTTTTTTTTTTTTTTGTATTGTGTGTTTTCTTGTGTCTAACTGGTTCAATAGCAATTTTCAGTTTATGAGGTTGAAAAATACTTTACATATGATTTTATACTGAAATTTTGAACACTTGTGGTTATCAGGTATATCAAATTCGATACATTCACCCCTGCAGCGGAGAGGGGTCTTCCGGTTACCAGAGTTATAAGTCGAATGACGTTACAAAAGATTTTAGCCGAAGCTGTCGGGAAGATATTATTTTAAATGGTAGCAATGTAGTCAGCTTTGAAGATCATGGTGAAAAGGTTATATCTTTAACCTCTTTTCACCTCCATATTCATTTTCTTGTTCTTTTAATGATAATATTCAATGAATGCGTGCATGTTGTTTATATAGGTTTCCGTGGTTCTTGAAGATGGACAACGGTTTGAAGGCGATCTTCTAGTTGGTGCTGATGGAATATGGTCAAAGGTATGATATTATATACAAATTTTACAAAAAGTTTCATTGTTTTTTCATTATTAACGCATGCCACATGTGTATAAACAGGTCCGGAAGAATTTGTTTGGACCGAAAGATGTCACATACTCTGGTTACACTTGTTACACTGGAATAGCTGATTTTATTCCACCAGATATCGACACTGTCGGGTATGTTCATGTGTGTTAACGTTTTTCTTTTAATATATTTTCGTTATCTTTAATGTTTTGTGTACTTTCTATAGGTACCGCGTGTTCTTAGGGCACAAGCAGTACTTTGTTTCTTCGGATGTTGGTGGTGGGAAGATGCAATGGTATGCATTTCACAAAGAACCAGCTGGCGGTACCGATAAACCTAATGGTAATCTCTCTTGAAATGTTTACATGTCATATACTTAATATTCATATTGGGATCGAGTCAAGATTTAAACTTTTTTTTTGTCTTTTATTAGCACATATGCCATATATTTGAAATGAAGCTCGATAAAATGAAATGGGATTGATTCAAGATTCATTTTTTTTCTACTTTTATTAGCACACATGTCCTATATTTGACATGAAGTTGATTAAAATTAAACGGGATTGATTCAAGGTTCAAGATTTTTCTTCTTTTAGTAGCAAATATGCCATATATATAAAATGAAGTTATATAAAATGAAATGGGATTGATTAAACCTTCTTTTATTAACTAGCTTCAACTTCAAACTTATGTTCTTGATGTTCTACTATTTTTATAGGTAAAAAGGAACGACTTCTACAAATCTTTGGAGGCTGGTGTGATAATGTGGTGGATTTGTTGCTCGCAACCGACGAAGAAGCAATATTAAGACGTGATATATTTGACCGCACCCCTAAGTTTACATGGGGAAGGGGTCGTGTAACCTTGCTTGGAGACTCGGTTCATGCAATGCAGCCTAATTTGGGTCAAGGAGGTTGCATGGCAATTGAGGTACTATTTTAAGTAATAGTATAAAATTTACAATTTTTTTGTGTTTTTTGTTTAATTTTCGACTAATTTACCGGTTCATGATTTTACAGGATAGCTATCAGCTAGCTCTTGAGCTCGATAAAGCTTGGAAACAAAGCACCGAGTCAGGATCACCTGTTGATATCGTATCTTCCCTAAGGAAGTATGTGTAGCAAACACTTCATTTAAAAATATATATAGAAAATCGTTTTCCCGTCTATAAACAACTAAATGGTGTATTTTGCATTTTTCATGTTTTGACCCTTTTGATCTATTTAGATATGAAGATGCAAGAAGACTACGGGTTGCGGTTATACATGGTTTAGCAAGAATGGCTGCAATAATGGCATCAACTTACAAGGCCTATTTGGGCGTGGGACTTGGTCCGTTGTCGGTAAGAGTTACAAAACACACCCTCTAATTAGACAAAGTTGACATTTTGAACCATTTCTTTTTCTTTGTGCCTAACATCTTCGTTTTTTGCAGTTTTTAACGAATTTTAGGATACCACATCCTGGACGTGTCGGTGGAAGATTTTTCATTGATATTGGAATGCCTTTGATGCTTAGTTGGGTTCTTGGTGGCAACGGGTGAGTGATACATGAAGCTATTTATTGAACTTTGAAAGTTTTTTTATTTGTCTAAATTCTTCATGTTATTTTTGCAGTTCAAAACTTGAAGGAAGACCACAGTCCTGCAGGCTCAGTGATAAAGTAAGCTGCTTTCACCTTTGACTTATGTTGGTCAAATATGTTTTCCTAAACGTACAATTATCGGGTTCTTTTTCCCTTCATTTTACACCAATTCTTGTTCTTTTTATAGCATTTCTAGAGCTTTTTGGATGTTGTTAATGTTTTTTTTTTAATTTGTATACTTTTGAGTATAAGCAAAATAGCTTGTTTTGACTTTCAAAGACAATGTACTAAGTACTGATTATACAGGCAAGCAATGATTTGCAAACATGGTTTAGAGATGATGATGCTTTAGAACGTGCTCTTAGCGGCGAGTGAGTAATATTTCACCTTAAAAAATAATTTAAGTGATTTTTTTTTATTTTTTTATATTTTGTGTTTGGTAGATGGTTTTTACTTCCGGTTGGAAGTGCAAATTCCGATTCGGAACCTGTTCGATTAAGTCGTGATGACAAAGAGCCCTGTATAGTTGGGTGAGTCTTCCTTTGACCACAAAAAAGTCAACATCTAGTCAAATGAATTTACTCTAAATGGATATCTTTATTATGTAGGAGTGTGCCACACATGAGTATGCCTGGAAATTCAATAGTCATATCTTCACCGGAGGTTTGTTATGCTATTTTGCATTATTGTCGTCTTGTCGGTTAACTAGACCATCCTACTTCTCGGTGTTAAAGCAGTGTTCTTTAATTCCAGGTTTCAAAATTGCATGCTCGAATTAGCTGCAAAGATGGGGCCTTCTTTGTGACTGATTTAAGGAGTGAACATGGTACCTGGATTATCGAGTAAGTTAAAGAGGCAAATTCTCAAATTTTATATGCATGTGTACGTGCGTGCATCACACGGGTATACACATATCTAAAAAATATGATATCTTTGCACATGCATGTAAATCTTGCATCTTTTCATTGGTGGGCTAATGGGTGAATCATGCATATATGCAAAGCTAGCTTCATTTCACTGAGGAGCATACTAAAAATATGATCTTTTTGCACATGCCACATACATACATGTAAATCTTGGCATCTTTTAATGCAGAATTATCTCAACATCCATTTTTTTTGTTTACAGTAACGAGGAGAGGCGATACCATGTGCCGCCAAACTTCCCAACTCGTTTTCACCCGTCAGACATGATCGAGTTTGGTGCGAACAAGAAGGTAACACAAGTTTATAGAAAGTAGTCAAGTACCCCCAAATGGTCAATCTGTGACTTTTGT
>NW_027506529.1:0-76213 GCF_021521415.1 Bidens hawaiensis
TATTTTTTTTTTATGTGGCCTCCACCATTTCAGTTGGTAAATTTTCAAGCTCTCTCACATTCACCCCATGCTTGTGAAGCTCATTTAACATCTTTGCCATCCCCACTGTATTTGCTGATCTTGCTGGTACAAAACCTGCCATCCTGCATAATACCTAGGGTTTTCACCCTCCTTTAAGGTCTTTTCCCATTCTGCCTTCTGGATATAAAATAAGTCTTTCAGATCAACCTTTTCCAGGGCATTGAAATCAGCTTCAGTCATGCCTCTTTGATGTATCATTATGTTCCTGAGGATGTTTATCATTTCCTCATTTTCCCATGGCAAGAACTTCTTCATCAGACTCAGGCTCAGGCTGTTCTGGCTGAGGGATAGGAGTTTCAGCAATTTTCTTTAGTTCCTTCTCTTTCTCACTCACAGTCCTGATTCTTCTTCTTTTCACAGGTGGTTCATCATCAGTTTCTTTCATAATTGAGCTCTCAGTATAGACCCTTTTCATCTCTTTCTGTTTCAATTTGGAATATTGGTCAAATACTGCCTCTTTGCTTAAGTTTCTCACAACTTCAGGCTTTATCCCTTTCTCAATCAGATAACCACACATTCCATCATATTTTTTCTTTAATTCTTCCAGCTCAACCCTGTCATCCTTTTTAACAAATATTTCTGACACTATCTCTTTCTTACTTTTATACAGATCTTCAATTTGATCAACAGTGTATCTTTCTAAAGCAGCTCCAGGATACCCTCTAACCTTCAAAAAGATTTTATAGTGCTCAGTGTTTTTCTTTCTTTTCTCAACCTTCTTTAGGACTTCTTCTGCATTTATTTCAATTATGCCCGTTTGAATATAAGTCATTTCAGCTTAAGGGGTCTCAGCATTAGAGCTTGTGTCAACTTTCTCACCTCCTTGATCAGGGTGATCATCACCCTTTCCATCAGACTCCTCAGAGTCATCCTCCCCATCATCTGATAGATCATTCATGGCATCTATCTTTGTTCATTAGAGGCAGGATGCTCTGGTTCAGCAATATCAATATCATGAACCTCAACTCAGGGACATCAACATCAGGAACCCCTGGTAATTTTTCTCTGGTTTCAGTGTTTTCAAGGGGATTACCCTGATTGGTTCATCAACAGTCTGTTCAGCAGATTTCTTTCTTCTTTGATAGGTCTTTTCATATCTTCTTTCTCCCAGTTACTAGCAGGGTTCTTTTTCATGTCTTCTTTTACTTGATCAACCCATTTCTTAGCAACTTCAGATGCAATTGACTCCCCAATCTCTTCAGGTATAATCATGTCAGTGTGAAGATTGGTTGATGGTTCAGCAGTTTGCTCTTGTTGCTCTTGAAACTTGTTAACCACCTTTCTCAAAGAGTCATCAACCTCTTGAGTTTTGTTCATATTCACCAGTATTTCAATAACCTCTTGATCTGCCACATCTTGAAATATTTCTTTTGCTACATTGGCTTCATTGATCAATAGGTCCTGTTGTGCCAACTCTTCTTCAGTCAAGGAATGGGCAATTGCTTCCCTTTCCATTGACTCTTTAATCAATCTTTCTCTCTCAGCAAGAGCAGCAGCAGCAGCAGTATCAACAAATGATACATCTTTCTCAACATATACAGCAGGCTCATCCTCTGTTGCTATCATTTTACCCTTTTCTTTTCTTCTCATCACTTGTTCTTCATCCTCTTTTTTTTTGGGTAAAGGGATTCACCCGGTTAAATGCATTCACACAGCCAAAAAATACAAGTAATATGACAGAGTGCCATATTAGTTCTCAAGTATGACATGCCATACAAGAGTAGACAAACCAAAACCACCAAAAACTGGTAAACACAGCTAAAGCTTACACAAGAAACCAAGGAAAAAACAAAACAAAAACAAATCAACCATTATCATCAATTTGATGGGAAACTCCCCGCGGAAAGTGCCAATCCTCGAGAACCCGATTAATCCGTTCAGAATTCTTGAACTTTAGAGTCATAAGCTTTAGGCGAGTACCCCTAATGATTTCGTCAGCAACAGTCGTAGGAGTCTTCAAAGAGTTCCTGAAAAGCCGGTTATTTCGCTCCTTCCAAATAATGTACACCGAAGCCCCAAATAACAGCCGATTAACAACATTATCAATAGAGTTGGACATTCCAAATTGAGACACATATGAAGAATATTCGCCCAACCATTTCTGCACCCCTGAAACTTCCCTTTCATTTTTACAATACTCCAAACCTCAGAAGAGAACTTACAATCAAAGAAGAGATGATTACGAGAATCCGGCTCTCCATTACAAAGAAGGCAGCAATACAAGTTATGATTTGGATACCCACCAATCTTCCACCCCATAATACGATTCTGCGTGCTCAACCTGTCATGAATCACAGTCCACAACATAAAGGAGTGTTTTGGAACACATTGAGAGAACCAAACAACATGCACCCAAGACACCTTATCAGCCGGTCTCCGAAGAAGATGCCATATACCTGAAGCCGAGAAACTCATTGAAGTCCCATTCTCATCCATTACCACTATCTTGTCCCTCTTATCCGGACAAATACTTACCTCTTTTAAGTTCGAAAGAAATGGGTATCTCAAAAACCAATCAGGCGGCCAACCCCAGTTATTATGATGAACCACATCACTGACACAGGTCTCTAAAGACAATCCAGCCGATGTATAGCTCTAGGGTTGATATAATCAATTAAAGGACAAAGATCATCCATTTATCGTACCAAACTGAAGTAGATCTCCCATTACCAATTTCATGCCATATAAACTGTCTATATGGGGACGAAACTGAATAATTTTCCTCCACCCCCAAGTACACGAGTTAGGAATCTGCAAGCTCCAAAAATTTCGCCCCTTCATTTTATACTCATGAATCCATTTAACCCACAACGAATTACGCACATTGATTAAGCTCCAAATATGATAAACCAGAAGAGAGTTGTTGACATCCCCGGATACGCCGGATACCCAAACCACCTTCACATTTTCGGCCGACACACAATATCCCAAGAGACTTTATGCTTTCCCTTATTGTGACCATAGTCCCAAAGGAAATTTTTAATCCGTTTCTCAAGATCAGCAATAAGTCTAGAAGGGAGTGAAAACACAGCAGACCAATAAATATATAAGGACGACAGAACAGACCTGACCAGCTGCAGTTTACCCCTCAAAAGATAAAGTTTTATTCTTCCAATCTCAATCCGACTATCCATACAATCCAGCAACCTCTTACAATCACGGTAATTTAACCTCGTGGAAATAAGCGGAACTCCCAAGTATTTAACCCAGCCTTCCTTCAACGAAGGGCATAATATTCAAAATACCACTTTTAACGCGGTCCGGGACATTACAGAAAAACGCGGTACTTTTCTGAACACTCGGAGTAAGCCCGGACATATCTTTGAAATCATTCAGAGCCCCCATAATGGTTTTAGCAGAATCACATCACCTCGAGCAAACAGGAACAAATCATCCGCAAAGCAAATATTGATAATATTTAAATTTTCACAATAACGATGAAAACGGAACGAGCGTTCAATACGAACCTTTCGATGCAAAATTAACGTGAGAGCTTGCATAAACCAGCGTGAAAATATAAGGGGACATCGGATCACCCTGTCTCAGACCTCTTTTACCACTAAAGAACCCGTGTAAGTTCCCATTAACGGATATCGAAAAGGAAGAAGTGGTTATGCACTCCATTATCCAATGAATCATCCTATCGTGGAAACCATACCCAAAAGAATATCACGAATGAAGTCCCAACTGACCGTATCGTAAGCTTTCTGGATATCAACTTTAAAAGCACATCTAGGCGGACCATTATTAGTGTGATAATTATGCATTAACTCTTGGGTCAAAAGGATGTTATCAAAAATCCTACGCCCAGGCACAAACGCAGACTGATTGATATCAATTAACGACTCCAAACCCTTCATCATACGAACCGAGATAATCTTGGTAATGCATTTATATAAAGTGTTGCAGCACGAGATGGGGCGAAAATCATTAGGAGTCACAATGTTGGTCACTTTGGGAATAAGGGCAATAATAGTGTGGTTTACCTGTTTAAGGAGACTTCCTTTTCTGAAAAATTCATGAACCGCCAAACAAACATCGTCATTGTGAAGTATGTGGTGGTGATTTTGGTAGTGTATGGATAGGTTGTTCAAGTTCTTCATGTTGCTCCCCCTGTACTTGTGCCATAATCTCCATATCCAGACCATCTCCCCCATCATTTCCATCTTCATCATCATCAGAGTCTCCTCCAGCACTCTCATTATCACTCCCTTCTTACTCCTCTGAGCTCAGCTCAGGTACAGGCATAACAGCCAAATCATGGTTTAACAACCATGGCAGAATTTCCAATGGAATACTTGCATCAAAATTGTTAGAAACACCAGGATTCTTTATTCTCTTGTATGCATCGGGATCTTGCAGTTTGTGGGTGGTTCCAATTGTTGGTAAATCATGCAGTGTGCTATTAAATATGATCTGCAGGAATCTCGGGTACTGTAAAAATCTTTTGCTTTCTGGTTTCTTCAGATTCCCCACTAGCCCATCAAAAATCATCTCTTGGAAAAATTAAATGGTAGATCAAAAATTGTACCAACGGTGGCATTTGCTAGATCAAGGCTCATCAGAGTCCATGATCCCTTTCTTGGAGCAAATCCATGAATAATGTGGTGAATCAGAAATCTGTACAGCATCGGAAATAAACCCTTCTGAAACTGTCCCTCATGAACATTTCCTTGATACCCCATTGTTTCTCTGAAAATCTTCAACAGATGCTTTGTATCGAAGCTGATGTGATTGTGATCATCGTCGTTTAGTCTTAAACACCTTCTTATCATCCTTTCAGTAATCTGAATCTCTTGTCTGGCCACGGTCGCCTCGATTCGTCTTTCATTACCGTCTTCAACAAGCTCTGCTGATCTCCAAAAATCCAAAGAGTGATTTCTTTAGATAATCGGGCATTCAATTAGTGCAAAGCTAATGTTTGACCGTGCCATCCATAGGATCATCCGAGCCATCGCTTCATTCTCTGGTGTTACTTGAAGTAGTGCGCACATATTGTGCTTTGGCTCAAACACATACTTCGGCTCGTTGTCTGCCATATCTGTAAAACATAAACAAACATATTCAAAGTGAAATTAGACCTAAAGTTTAAAACTTTAGACAATTTCTAGTTATAAAAATGAAGAAGAAAGATAAAAATCTTCAAGAACCTGTTCTTCGACAAATTAATAACCTAAACACATAAACAGAGTGTTAGTACTCGAATACATAATCAAGTCACAATCACAATCTAATCGTGATCGGAAAACATAAAATTGCATGCTTACCGAGTCGAAAATAAGTGGCTGATAAAATTAGGGTTTGGATTAATCTTGAATTCGATAGGTCGGTTAATTTTCTTAGTAAGAGAGATTTGCAGTGGAAGGAGAAAGATAGAGGGAAATAATGTAGAAGAAATTTGCCTAAGTCCCTCTTTTATACATTTTGAAAGTGGGTTTTAAATGCTTTTTGTCTTCTTGTGAATTACTAGCTGTCAACCAGTAACATTATCCACTTGATATATTAAAAACATTTAATCTCATTTAAAATCATAAGACCTTACTCGAAAAATTAATTAATCCAAAGTCTACTCGGATCCTCTTCCACTAACAAACCTTACTCGGTCAAACTTTACTCGAAAAATATTCATTTGAATATAAAGTTTGCCCGATACTTCTCTATCTAAACCTTGCTCGATCAAGTAAATTAATTTAAAGTTTAAGATATAATGAAGAAAGCTTACCCGAAATACTTGATTTCTTGAGAAATAAATCGCAAGACAAATAATCAAATATAGTTATCAAATAAACATTCTTACTAAGAATCAATTAAGATCCTCCAAAAATTTCTCAAATTCAAATTAAAACTTATCTAGCATGAACCCTAAAAATCACAATCACTAACATATTCAAACAACGTATTCATTCAAGTATGAGTCTAAACAATTTTATCATACTAACTCACATATTCAATCAATGCATTCATTCAAGTATGCTTGTATGAAAATTGTGCTCGAGCATTCTTTCAAATGTAAAGTGTGCTCAGACAATAATCTTGTGCTAAGTATACTCGAATAACTTCATATAGTACAAAGTGTGCTCGAAAACCAAATTCTAGCAGACAGTGTACTCGGAAAGTTGGGTTTTGAAAATTACCAAGTATATTAAAGGAACACAAGTGTACCCGAAATATAAAGTGTGCTCGGTAAACGAAGTTTGCCTGAAAACACTTGTAATTTCAAAGAAATCATATACAAACATATCAAAGAGCATGCTCGACATGAAATTAAACACAAACATTTACGTGTGCTATAGTCTAAAATTTCATAGAGCTTGCTCGAAAATCCTAAGTTAGCATAATGCTAGCTAGGATAAACACATTCAGACATCAGGTATGCTCTTGCTCGAGGGAACTTATCATATCAAACCATACCCGAAAATGACAAACTTAAACAGTAACATTTAAGCGTGCCCGGAAAGATTAACAAGTCTTTCCTAACAACATATTCACTCAAAGCTTACTCGGTACACTCACTTAAGTGCACAAAGTTTGCTTGACAACACAATCAGCATATTACATGCATAGCTTACTCGAAGCTAACATATAACATGCATAGCTTACTCGAAACAAGAATTTCTTGTTAACAGTTAGCTATTTCAACACATAATCATCTCAAGACTTCAAGCTTGCTCGGAAGTGAGTGCAATAGTGCAAACATTTCAAAGCATGCCCAAAAATCATAATGTTAGTCAAAAATGACTAAGCTTACTCGGAAAGGTTGAAAGTTGTCAAACCTTACCCGAAAGAACATATTCACACATAATCAACTGTTCTGTACTCGGAAAGGTTATAATTCAATAACCTTACCCGAAAATACATATTCAAACAGTTTGTGCTTGAGAAGGATTAGAAATCATCAAACCTTACTCGAACTTACATATTCAGCCCATTTTAGGCAAATGCAACACTTTTTGACTTAAACCACTTTTCAAAGACATTTCTAAGTTATGTATCATTTCAGAACATAGTTTAAGAGCAAATGGTGCATTAAGAGATCAAATTTCAGTTATACTTTATTTCAAAACAATTTCTTTTATAAACTGAAAAGATCTCAGGAATGGGATCATATTGACTAAGTAGCTATTTCATTACTTCACTCTCAGCATTATTATGACAACTTAGATAGGTTAATAGCAGGTATAAACTTAGCATGATTTTCATCTCTTTGGTGATATGATTAAGGTTCAATTTGAGCATAATGCAATAATGGTCAACACTATGCTATGATGCCTCATATCTCTTCTCAAAGCTTATTTGGCTTTCCCCAGATCACCCCAATTTGACTCCAACCTCCTGTATTTGGTCAAAAATAGTTTCTTATGACAGAACTTATTGTATTTTTGGACTTCTTATATTCAAACATGTATAGAGGTTGAACGTTGGACTTACAGTTAGCAACATGCCTTTCATTCAAGATGAGACAGATTTTGCCAACATCTTTGTAGTTCTTGTTGTAACCCTCTTGTTTGATAAAATATTTAAAACATTTATCAACTTTTGGTTGATTTATTCATTCTTCCCCTTGTTTTTTTTTGATATTTTCTCAAATTTTCTTAAAGCATGTTCTTTGTCATATTTAAAAAAAATGTTTCATTTTGGTTGATCAAATAACAACAGGCTTGTGTATGACTGGGTAATCACTTTTCTGCCATATCATTCAGAGAGATCTATCTTGAGACATGCAAAACAACTATGCATCTCCACATAAAGATTAGCATATTCATTATGTTTATATCACCTTAGATTTTACATCATCATGGGAAAGCAACCATATATGTTAATGACTATACTAAGGCCTTTTTAGCCTATTAATTCCATATGATCAGCTAAGTAGTCAATGTATTATCATTTCCCTCATATACAGTTTAATATTCAATCACCCCAATACCTCTTCATTGTCAGGTTAATGGCTATCCTGTATTGACCAAAAGTGATCAACAGGACCAAACATACATGTGAATATATGTCCTGTCAAAGTCAGAGTTATTGACATAGTTTTAAGTGAAGGAATAAAAAACAATTCATAATTGCCCCAAATGCATTCAGTTTTCAGGTCAATGGCTATCCTTTGAATCTATAGAGATTTAAGGACCAAACATACACAGTGCATGTCCTTTCAACTGGGCAAATGACATAATTTTCAGCAAAAACAACTGTTTGAGATCTTTCCCTTTAAAAATCCTTCTTTTAAGCTTCTTAAAAGCTTGAACTGAATAATCTTATCATATCTCTACACCATTAATCAACTTGCTCATGTATGACCAAAATCTAGTATTTATGCAAAATTCATTAAAAATTTCATTGAATCACATAATTTTGACATAAAACACATTTTGACACAAACAGTTGCATCTCATACTCAAATCTTAATCATTCTATCATCATTAAGAAAAAACAGACTGTAATCTCATTCAATGTCTATTCTACCTTAACAACTTCAGAAGATCAGATTAGGATCATATTCAAGTAATCATAAACATGTGATTACTCATGACATTATATAAGCAATTAATCTCACCTAAACAGATCTAATTACTTATCATAACATCAGATCAGTTAACAAGATAGTCAAGTATTATCATCAAAATCAACCAAATTGCACAAGTAGTCACTCAAGTACCTATCAGTTAACATCAAAGCAGTGACATAATCAAAACATATTAAACAACATATTCAGCAACATATTCAGCATGTGTGACCTCTTTTAAAATATTCAAGTAGCTCATAGAGGTACACAACTAAGCACACATCCTTAATCAGATTTCATTAGAGTTGATCATCCCCAGGGCTTTCAACAGAAAGTTGAACCTGGTTCTATCAAGTGGTTTGGTGAATAGGTCAGCCAGATTATCACTTGTATCAACTCTTTGCATTTCAATCAAACCCTTTTCACAACAATCTCTGGTGAAGAGATGTCTGATTTCAATATGCTTAGTCTTAGAATGTTGCACAGGATTCTTAACAGTAAAATATGCAGCTGTATTATCAATCAGAATAGGGGTGTTTAGAAAGTTCAAACCATAGTCCAGCATCTGATTCTGAATCCAGAGAACTTGTGCACAGCAGGCAGATGCAGCAACATATTCAGCTTCTGCAGTGGAGATTGACACTGTTGTCTGTTTCTTGCATTGCCATGACACTAGCCTTTCACTTAAAAACTGGCATCCCCCTGATGTTGACTTTCTACTCATATTGCATCCATCATAATCACTGTCTGTGTATGCAATCAGATCAAAGGATTGGTTCTTTGGATACCAAATCCCTAAGTCTGATCTTCCCTTCAAATATCTGAATATTCTTTTCACAGCATTCATGTGGGAGACTTTTGGATTTGATTGGAACCTAGCACATACACACACAGCAAACATGATATCTGGTCTTGTTCCAGTCAGATACATCAGTGATCCAATCTTGGCTCTGTATTCATGTTCATCAACTGGCTCCCCCTTTTCATCAGCTATCATCTTTTCTTTGGTGTCCATTGGAGTTGAAGCAGCCTTGTAATCATGACAGTTGAACTTATTTAGAATGTCCTGCACATACTTAGCTTGGTGAATGAAGATTCCTTCATCCTTTTGTTGAACTTGTAGTCCCAGAAAGAAATTCATTTCACCCATGGAACTCATGCTGTATTTGGACTTCATCACCTCTTCAAACTCCAAACACATATTTTCATTTGTAGATCCAAAGATGATATCATCAACATAGACTTGTACAAGCAGCAAATCTGACCCTTGTCTTTTGTAGAAGAGTGCCTTGTCTATGGCTCCCCTTGTGAAGCCATTTTCAAGTAAATGAGTTGATAACTCATCATACCATGCTCTAGGAGCCTGATGTAAACCATAAAGGGCTTTGTTTAGCTTATACACCCTGTTTGGATACATGGGATCCTCAAAGCCTGGTGGTTGAGTCACATACACTTCTTCATCAATCTTTCCATTAAGGAATGCAGATTTGACATCAAGCTGGAATACTTTAATTTTCTTTGAGGCAGCATATGCAAGAGAAATCCTTATGGCTTCCAGTCTTGCAACTGGTGCAAACACTTCCTCAAAGTCTATCCCTTCCTTTTGAAGACATCCCAGTGCTACAAGTCTTGCTTTGTTCTTAATCACCAAACCCCTTTCATCCCTTTTATTTCTGAACACCCATTTGGTTCCTATTGCATATCTGTCATGTGGCTTGTCTACAAGATCCCATACATGTAAATCTCTGAACTGGGCCAATTCCTCTTGCATTGCCTCTACCCAACTATTGTCTTTTAAAGCTTGAGCAATATTCTTTGGTTCTAATTGACATAGGAAGCAAGAGTACAGACAGATGTTATCTATCTCAGAATGACTCCTTGTTACTCTTTCATGCAGGTCACCAATGATATTTCCAGCAAGATGATTCTTTTCAACAGTAGGAGTTTGTATTATCATATTTGTAGACAAATTTATGTCAAGATTTGTTTCATTGACTTCAGGTTCTTCAATGATCAAATCAGCTTCTGCATCATGAAACTCTGGTGCTTCATCATTGGTTTGTCTTGAAGTGGATGCACCATTGTTTCCCAGATTCAAACTTTGAAACAAGTCTTGGAATCTTGCTGTTGTTGCAGCTTCTTCATCATTTGTTTTGTTGCCTGTGACACTCCCATTATGAACATGATCATTTTGTACATCAGTACCATCTTGACTTGTCATTTCCTGATCTTGTTCAATGTCATTGTTTGTGGAGCTATTCACAAAAGTGTATTCTTTTTCTGTTCTAGCAACTTTCTTCCACAATTCTTCCAAGTCCAGTTCTTTCTTCTTATTTCTTCAAGTACACTGGTCTTGTAGAATGTTTCATCAAAGTCTTCAGAATATATCTTGAATGACTTTATCAATTTTTCATGATCAAACAGCCATGTTGCACCACTGACTGTGTTGAATTGATTCTCATTAAAAATAATGTCAGATGACTCTATTACACTCATGTGATCTTTCACATAAACTCTGTAAGCCTTTGAGTGAGTAGAATATCCAACAAAGAAACAGTCTAGTGACTTAGTTTGAAACTTGTTCAAATAGTCTCTAGTGTTCAGTAAGAAACATTTGCAGCCAAAGGGCTTGAAGAACTTGATGTAAGGCTTTCTATTGTTGAAAATCTCATATGGAGTTTTATCATGCCTTTTGTTCACAAGCACTCTGTTCTGAACATAACAAGCAGTATTGATTGCTTCAGCCCAGAATGTGACAGGTAAGTTAGCATCAGCCAACATGGTTCTTGCAGCTTCTATTAGTGTTCTGTTTCTCCTTTCTGCAACACCATTTTGTTCAGGAGTTCTTGGAGCTGAAAATTGTTGAAGTATCCCTTTCATAGCACAAAATTCTTCCATAACTCCATTCTTGAACTCAGTACCATTGTCACTTCTCAGCATCTTCACTTTCTTATTCAGCTTGTTTTCAATCATTGTGACACAGCCTTTAATCAACTCAGCAGTCTCATCTTTGGTACTTAGGAAATAAACCCAAGTATATCTTGAATAGTCATCAATGATTACCAAACAGTATCTTTTCTTTCCAATACTTGGTACACTCACAGGACCAAAAAGATCCATGTGAAGTAACTCAAGTGGTTGATCAAATGAGTTGATGAGCTTTGTCTTATGAGTAGACTTGTGTTGTTTTCCCTTCTGACATGAGTCACAATGATCATCTGACTTAAATTCTCTTGTAGGTAAACCAATCACATGTTCACCCTTGACCAGTCTATTCATATTCTTTAAGTTCACATGACACAACTTCCTATGCCACAATTTAGACTCATTTTCAGTGGCTTTGGACACAAAACATGCACCACCTCTTGAAATAGCATCTTTCATATTCAACTCATACAAGTTGCCATTTCTTGGTGCCATCATCATAATCATGTCAGGTGGGATCACAAACTCAGGTTTTAAGATGAAATAATGAGAATCATCAAAACTGACTTTGTAACCCTTATCACACATTTTAGATATACTTAACAAATTGTATTGTAGTCCCTCAACATGAAAGACATTGTCAAAAGACACCTTCCCATTTGTCAATATCCCTTTACCCACAATCTTTCCTCCATTTTCATCACTCCCAAAGGCAACTGGACCCTCATACTTCTCTACATAATTCACAAGTGACCTCTTGTCACAAGTCATGTGCCTAGAACAACCACTATCCATATACCATATATCATTCAATGGAGTGGCCTGTTCCTTAGATGAAGATGCAGAGTCTATGGCCATGAATGCCACATTAGCTCTTCTGATATCATCTGCTATATCTTCTTCATGGTTACTCCAGTCAAAGCTTCCCTCATGCTGAGTAGTTACTGCCACATTGCCTTGATTTCTTGGTTGATTTTGGTTTGCTGGAATGTTTTGAGTTGCAGGGATTTGAACAGCTTGATTCTGATTGTTGTTCATTTGATATACTTGATTCTGATTCATTCCCTGCTGGTTGTTCATCTGAGGCTGATAGTGGTTATTAAAATTGGGATTGAAGTTGTTGTTTGGATGGAAGTTGTTGTTGTTGGGATTGAATCCTTGGTTATTGTTGAAGTTCTGCTGGTTGTTGTTTCTATGCACATTCTGCTAGTATTGTTGTTGGTTTCTAGGCTGTTGGAACTGATTGACTTGAAAGTTCCTTGGCAAATTGCACTCTCTTGAAAAGTGTCCAGGCTGTTGACAGTTGTAGCAGATAGCCTTGGACTTATCAAATCCTATTCTCTCATTTGGACCAGAAACTAGTGATCTACCAGTTCTGTTGTACAGTCTCTTGCTTCTTAATGCCAACATTGCAGCTTGCCATTTGAGATCCATGTCTTCAAGGTCATCAGCATCTATTTGTTCCAAATCATCCTACACTACACTTGTGTGAATCATGTTTTTGGCCACAAATGCATTGTAGGACCCAGTGAACATAGACATTAGGGCTTGTGCCTCACTCCCTGAACATGCCCTGCACCAGCACTTTGAGCATTTCCATTTCCCACAGAAACTGAATCATCATCAATCAATTGAACATTAAATCTCTGTTGACCACTTTGATTGCTTGAACCACCTCCAATGAAAGACCTAGCAGTCTCATTGTTGTGATCACTTGGTTCTTCAATGATGGGAATTTGTTGTTGATTCTTTGCTGTAAGATTCCCCATTGGAGCAATTAAAGCATTTGACACATTGAAACTTGGTTTATCTTCCTTGATCATTTCATTCTCAATCATTTCAAGTTCAGCAGCTTGAAGAAAACATACTACATCATCCAATTTCAATTCATTGAAATTTTGCTTTTGAAGGATGAATTTACAAGCAGTATACCATTCTTTTGGCATTGAGTTGAGCAACTTTGTATTTAAATCAAAGTCAGTCATTACATAGTCAGTTGTTCTCAACTCATTCACAATACTCAGAAAATGTTCTAGTATTGACTTCAACCTTTCACCATCTCTATACTTGAATCTTTCTAACTGTTGCTTCAATCTTTGCTTCTTAATGTTCTTCAATTCAGTGTTCCCTTCATACATCTCAAGGATTGCATCATACATTGCCTTAGCAGTTTGATGATGTGCAACCTTTGTGAGGATTTCCCAAGACAGACCAAGTTTGAGCATAGCCAATGCCCTGTCATCAACCTTTCTCATTCTCTCTCTAACAGCAGCAATAGCGTTTGCATTAGCACCTTCTTCAACTGCAGCTTGTGGTCCATTCTTGATAGAATTCCACATATCCACACCATTATAACAAACGGCAGCCTCAAAAAGCACTTTCCACTTGGTAAAGTTCTCCTGACCATACAATCTAGGTATCTTATTAGTAGACACCTCTTGTTCCTCATATCCAGACATTTTCTTAAAAAAAAAGTTAAGCTTTTATCGAAAATAAAGTAAAATAATCAGATCTGAGAATAAATTCTGAGATCTGAGGTGTCTGATATGAATAGGACAAGATTCAACAATAAAAATCAAAGCTTTAAGTGAAATAAGGAAAATAAAACACCTAAAACTTGTAGATCTGGAAGAAAAATGAAGAACAGAGCCTCTTACGTCACAAATCAATCGAACAGTGCTCTGCTTACATCATTCTTCTTCAAAACTTAATCAGCAACAATCTTTCTAAAAATAGTAGCAACAAGCTCTGATACCACTTGTCAGGTCGCGCTTAGAATCGGATCTTAATCAATCATGTCATAACTCACACAAAATTAATCGTGTTGACAAGAGAGTTAATGACGGGTTACTAAGTTTAGAAAGATGACCGTTTGTTAAAGGCGGAATCAATAACAAACATACGGTTGCAATGAATATTCAAAATACGAGGACACACGAAGGATTCACTCAAAAGATTTCCATTTATATAACGTTAATCATACAAAAGGATAATCGATTTAGGGTTTAGGAGGAATCCTAGGACAGCCGTCACACACACAATATTCTCTTATTTAATGTGTCGGTCTTATCCACTCGTATATTCTGTCTGTCTCGTGTCTCTGGCGGCGTGCCCTAATTATTCTATTTATAGCCCTGCCAACCTAAGACAGGCTGTCATTCCTTCTAGAAACCCTATCCTATAGTACCTACTCAATTTACATATTCAAAAATATACTAAGTGTAAAACAAATCTTCCGGGTAAGCTTTTCATTAAACTTCAATCTCCGAGTACGCAGTGTACTCGGCCTTCCTTCAGACTTGGTAAACATAGAAGTGTACTCGGAATCAGTTTCCGGGTAGACTTTACTTAGAGAATATTTTACCAAGTAAAATATTCACCGAGTAGACTTCAATCTTCTTAGACTTATCAAACTTTGCTCGACAAATCCTCACGAGCAACCTTGTTTTTCTATGATCCTGTTCGGCTCTTTGTTAGTTGAATAACTTATTTGATAAGGCGTACTCGGGAGTACATACCTTACTCGAGCAGAACCTTACTCGATATAACTTAGAGATATTTCATCAACTCATCAAGTATACTCGGACCATAATTATTAAATAATACCTTGCCCGGTCTTCCAATTACTTGGCTTCTTGGACTTGGTTGACCATACCTTACTCGGAAGAGTAAAATACTTGATCTTGAAGAACAACCCTGCTTGACAAAGTGAACCTTACTCGGATATGCCAAATAGATGAACCTTACTCGGAAATCACCAAAAAGCATACCTTGCTCGGATATCCACTTAAGAAGATTCTTTGAAGTAAACCGTGCCCGGAAGGCAAAATCTCGTACTCGGCTAAGTAAAAGCTTACTCGAAGGTCCAAGGTGTACCCGGATTCAATACTTAGCAGTTTCTGAGGAGGTTGAGAAGATTCCAATCTTCAATATTCTTCAATTAGGTCAAATCTTCTCATTTGGGTCAAACTTTTGACCCAACATTTGCGTTACCAGGTAGTGTTAAGTCAATTATATATCAATAGGTAGCTAACCTATCAAGCATGTATTACTAAGTGTTCGACACCGAAGCTGGCTGTTTATCAATTGCTTTGCCACCATGTCAACCACGACCATGGTAATGTGTTAGCCAAGATTACACCTACTCGACCTACAGTCGAGTTTAGAGTTGGGCGGGGTTTGTCAAACCCAGTAGTACTGCTCAATAGTGACTCCCTATTATCCAAATATTAACCGGTTCGATGTTATGAAGGACTTTGGTTGGTTTTTTTGCCACTTAGCCTTACAAGTGATATATAAAAACTAAACAAAATCTGCAGTGTTGGAGTATGTTATCTACCCCAAATAAAAGTGTTTAAAAAGAGTAAAAAGGGGACGTGAAACTCACTGTTTGCCAAGATAACCAAAAAGAATCCGAGAGAGGTGTGCGTCACAGAAAATCCTCACTAGTGCTCTAACAACAAAAATGAGATTCTCTAAGTATTTAAACTACAAGTGAGTCCCTAGACTCGACACATACAACTTATGCATGAGATGCGTTTCGTGTTCCATTTGTGAAATAAGTGCGACTCGACAAACACGTTGGTGATACGTTACATGTGTGAACAACTACTTAAGTGTCAAGTATTAACATTGTACATTACTAGCAAATATCCCCCACAAGGGAAATTTGGTCAAAACATAGCAAACATCGATCAGTTATGCACTTTTCATGATAATTCAAGTAATTCAGCAGCTAAGATTTTCACTCGAAAAGATTACTCTATTAATAAATTCTAACATGTCAAATAAATCACCAAAAATCATCACAGAAGCACAAGTGAGTTAGGTTTCTAAAAATGTTTTTCTTATATTTTTATCATATATAATTTTATCACAAATGATCAAACATCATAGCAAACACACAGCAATCATTATCATGCGCAACAGAATGTTATTTGTTATTCCGGTTAAATGACAAATCCAATTAATGTAAGATCAATTGAGTTAGATTCCTAACTCAAAATATTAACTTTCAGAGGTGGAACCAACCCATTTGTTCTTGTCGTTTATGAGATATCTTAGTCGCAAAAGAACCTAACAGAAGGTCTTCCGAATCAGCCATGCACAACAGTTTTGTAAAATAATAAAAACAAACTTTTACACGTCCAAAATTTACAAACTTGGACTTTTCAGAAACTAGACTCGACCTAGTATATTATAGAATCAACAATCACATCAAAAAGTATAAATAACATCTAGTTACAGTCATCCAAACATGAATTCAATAATCTGTCCAGCATCAGTTTTCATCAAAACTCAACAAACTATCATACTATGAACAATTAACCATGCAAGCAACCCTCTAGCCTCGTAATCTATCAACAATCAATAGTTTTAACATCTAGGGTTTATGGTTATTATGCTTAATCATGCAATTAACTCAATGGAATAAACTAGAGAGGATGTAATTTACCTAGCTAGCACTTTAATTCTTCAAACAAGCTTGCAAGGAGATTGTATGTGTGTGTGTGGGTGTTCACGGCTGCCAAGAGGAGAGGGGGGGAAGGGGACGATCATATGCAGGGGGTAGGGGGTTAGGGTTTTTGTAATAAGTTGATTATATTATTAATTTGTTACACCTAGCCCCCTTTTAACTTCTAGTAAATCAATTTCTAGTATAAAACAATAGACTTTTGCTTCTTAAATTTTCGTGTTCTATATCTAAATATCATGTAACACATAGATTAACATATAATTATCAAATATTTATTGTTTTGGGTTTGTTCACCAACGGTTTGAGTCGACTCGTGTGTGTTTCGGCGAAATTCCGAAAGGCTACTTGTGTAGTGATTGTCATGCGTCATCTAAACCCTAGTTTAAATGTAATGAGATATGCGTTACAGTTCGTGTGATCTTAAGTTTGAATTAACGGAGTTCGGATTAACGGAGTTAACCTGAAATTGACGAGTGTCACAAAAAGGATCCTGGATCCACAACAACAAATAAAGAGGATAAAGGATCCTTACGGTAGTGATGGGATACTTTCCAGCCTCAAACGAGTCTTCCAGCTCGGAGGTCTTCTTTCTTTTGGAAGCTCCAGACTTAGCTCGATTCGTCGCAGGGCGTGGCTCGTGGCTCGAGAAGCAGACTTACCGGATTTCTGAGCACTTACAAAGCACAATTTAAAGCTCTATTATTTTCAATTAATATTAAATAATATTATTGAAATTCTTACTTGACATGTTGCTAATTGATTCTGAAATTGTCTCTTGGAAAGCTTCGGTAAACTTGGCTTGGAAAGTTCTAATCTCTGGATCCAGTGCAAGGAATTTCTTCATTATTTCTTAAACTCCGAGAACCTTGGCCAGCAAAGCGAAATTATCAACTGTAAAAGAAAGAATAAGTTGTTAATTGAAGAATAGTATTCTCTCTATGTTACTTAAGGATCCAGGATCCTACCCTCCTTGATCCACCTCCTGGGTAAATCAGACCCACCAGGGATTGAGTCCTTTTTTACAAAGAAAAATTGGTTTTTCCAGAAGGATCCATTCTGGGTGGCTTTAAGGATGGGACTTGGTTGATGTGGTTTGGATTTCAAAAAGAAACATTTAGAGCCGTGAGTGACCAGAGTACAAAGATATGACAGTTCTGATAAGCCAACTCGAGGACTTCTTTATCAACAATCCTTTCGATGGTATGTAGTACCCTCCACAACATGGGCATCTCCTGAATGTAGCTGATTATGGTCAAGGTAAAGAAACTTTGGATAAAACTTGGAAATGGGTATGTGTAACCTATTAAAAAAGTTTGAGCCGGAAAGCAGATCCAAGATTTGGACGCACAGTCATTTCGTACGGTGGAGTCAAAGGGACGAAAGACGGTGCCGGCCGGAAATAATGATCGGAGATCATCGATTTTTGGGTCGTTAAATTTGCAGATCTCGGAGGAAGGGTTAGAAAGAAGATGTTGTGGTCGGAGTTCAATCAAATCCGACTGTTCGAAAGAATAAGAAACGAAAACGGTCGACATATTAAAATAGAAAATGAAAAGAAGATAGAGAGAATGATACTTGTTTAGCTACTGTAGAGTATGGTTATAAATGGATTATGATGATCACATATATAGGCCGCAAGCATTAATCAGGCTAAGTGATAATAATTACGTCTAACTAACGTCTAATCTTCTCATTTTTGCAGGAAATTTGAATTTGAAAATAACAGTTTTTATCAACAAACAACCTCCATTTTGGGGGAAATTGTTAAGCCATAGATTTTTATGCTGAGTATACATTATCCCTTATGAAACTTTAGGATCACTTGTCCTTAGGATATGTTCTAGGTTGCATGAGATCAAGGATCCTCGGTATTATTTGTTTACCAACAATTGTCTTATTTGAATGGTGGTGTGATTAACAGGTTCAACGGTTATAAGACATAGTCCACCTACTTATTCGCAAGTCTGGGAAGTTGTGCACGTGGTCAAAGAGCTACAACAGATCATGGAGAAGTGGCGAGATTATAGGTGTAGGTTCCCAGCCGGATCTACACAAGTGTATCTCGTAACACGAGGGTGCGGAATCCCCTACATGTACGATACGAGTGCTAATACGAAGAACACGTAAATTACACGCAAACACACGAACACAAAGTAATACTTGTTGTGTTAAGATATCGATAACCAAAGACACCAAACACGTAAATCAAAAATGTCACAAAACACAGCCGTCCAGTTCTTACTGAAAAAGCCGAAGTTAGGGAATATATATTACGACAACTTCGCCTAACATGCTAGGCGAAGTTGTCCCTAACTTTGCCATCCCACAAGTTCTCCTAACACTAAAAGCAAACTAACAAGTTCAATAAAATAAGAACATTGTAACGATTACAAACACAATAAACACGAGATAAATGAACTACTGGCATCATGCACCAACAGACTCCCCCTTGGCAGTAGCTTCATATCTCTAACACCTTTGTCTTGTCTTGTAATAAGAAAAGCACATACCCTTCGTCTTCAAGCATGAACTCCCAGTCTCACACAAACTGAGACCACCCTATGGTATTTCTTCGCTTCATCTTTCCACGCAGGTATATAGAAAATCTTCTTATCATTGAGTACCTGCAAATCAGCTTGAGACAAATTAACCAAGTGCATTGGATCATTCACTCTCAAGATCTCCTATTCGTCTTCATCTTCCATCACAACTTCAACAGTTTGGCAATCAACATACCACCACTTAAGATCTTTCAATACATCCTGGGGCATAAGCTTCATAGGAACCTCTTTCAAACAACAAATCAGCTTGTACTTCATCACCATCCGGGGATTGCCATCAGCCCGCATACCTCGTTCCTTATCTTCAATCAGCTTCCCCTTTTGAGGCTTCAAAAGCTCAAACTTTTTCTCCTTAACACTCTCCTTCCACACAATCTCTCCAACCCATCTCGCAAAATCATCATCACTTCTATTTATCAATCTCAACCGAGCCAAATCTTTCACTTCACACTCAGGCAAAGTGTTAAGCGACATCAATGCCTTAGCAAAATACTTAATCCCATCATATCGCTTTATCACAAACAACTTTAATTGTTCATCATACAGCCAGCAAATAATACCTTTCTTCGATTCAGCATAACCCTTGGTATTATAACTCTTCTTGAACATCGCGGGTACTACAAGCTTCTTAGTTTTGATGAACCATTGAGCATAGCCTTCTTTCCACCTAGGCTGCTCCTCCCACTCAGACTCTCCCGACACATTTTCATCTTGAACCAACTTCTCTTGATCAACACTTGGAATATCATGCTCAACATTATCATCAATTATCTCTCCTTCCTCTAACCCACTATCGATCTCTATCTGTTCACCAATTTTCTTAATCTCACTAATAGTCAGCACATCATCACCCAACTCATCCTCATCATCCACAACCACTATCTCACCACCTGCACTGCCTGACGGACTAGCAGACTCCCCCTGAGATGTGGAAGCCTCAAGAGTTTGTTCAGTTCTTGGCAGCTCACCACCTGCATCTTTCGATGCATTGGGATCATCGTCTCTGTCTAGTCTTTTCTTAGTTCTCAGCTCATCACCTTTGCAACATGTCTGCCCTTGAGATGCTATGAACTGTTTAAGAGCATCAAAGAGTTTACCGTGTTCAATGAGAAGGGATGACTGAATCTGTTTCTCAGCCACGAGCCATTGAATAGCTTGTGTCTGAATGAGGTTTATCCTTGACTGCTCAGCAACAACTCTTTCAAGTGCCGCAATCCGCTCAGAATCAGACAGGGTGGCATCAAAATCAAATCGCATGTGGGATACATCTTGAGCATAAGGCGGTGGAATTCCCAAGCTTGCTGGAATATCAGATGTAGACTGAATAGTAACCGTGGGTGGCATAGAGACGGATAACCCAGCAGTCGCTACCAGTGTTGACTCAAAAAATCTAGCAACCACCTCCGATGGAGTAATTGAAGGAGGTGGTAAGGAAACAATCTCTGGAGCTGACACCTGTGCCGTGGAGGGAACAATAGACGGTGCAGACACAGCCATCGTAGCCATACTAGAGATCACTGGTAACGGATCATCTGAAGATGGAGAAAGCATAGACATACCAGTTAATGATGTTGGGGCAAAGTGAACGACACTCGAACTTTCGCCCACTCTGGCCTTCTTTGATCTTGGTACTATGCGTTACACCTCCTCCTCATAGTCTGATTCACTATCATCTGAATCCTTCTTCCGCTTACCATGGATTCTTTCTTGTGTTGCAAGAACTCTCTGTGCTTCAGCAATGTCATCAGTGGAGGAATCAGATAATGTTTCCTCAGAATCCTCCACAGAGGCAACAGACGGGCCCTCAGATGGACCAGCCATAGAAACATGTACACCAGAAACTTCAACCCCTGAGACTTGTACTTCAGCAGAAGGATCAACTCTTTCTATATCAAAGAAATCTTGCCCTCCAAAGGCAACCTCAAGATCAAATTGTTCTTCGGGAGCTGCAACAGGGTCCACATTTGGAATTTCTTGAACAACCGGTGGTGGTTGAACCACAGGAGGTGGTTGAGGAATATCAACTTGTTGCGGAGCCGGATCATTGAACTCATCCTCTGGCGGAGCAACGTAAGCAGGGTTCACAAGATACCCAAATAAGGCAGTGTGCCTCGGTCGCCTATCAGGGTCGCTTCGTGAACTAGATGACCGACGTTGTGCAAAAATTATCTTGTTAATGCTTTCAACATAGGAGATAGAGAGACGTTGAGGCAAATTGGGAGCAACATGATTGAGAATCATCTGTAATAATCTGGGGTACATCAAGAACCGTTCCCATGCCATTGCTCGTCACTGACGATCAATCTCATAAAAAACCATCTGACTGAAACTATAAGGCTTGCTGTAATTCAATGCAGTCATTGCAGATTGCATCATCGCACCCATACCATCAGCTCCAACCTTTCGACCAGACATGAACACAATCAATACATGCATCAAGAAATGCCACTGATCCAGTAGAAATCCTTTTCGTCGTTGTGAATCTGCTAACAGACCCGAATACTCCATACGAAGAAAAGCTCCATTCCTGAAAGTAGCTAAAAACTCAGTAGGATCCTGAGAGGTTTCAACCCCGAACTGTAAGGCTTCCCGGATGTGATTAGCCGAGAACTCCACCACTTGATTGTTCACTGTAGCACGCATAACTGTAGGTTCAACACGACAGTCATATTCCATCGTTCTCTAGAAGTCTTCAATGTTTTGAAGAGATATCAGTAGATTAGTTGTAATAGCATGAAAAATACGTGACCGAATGAGAAACGAGATGATCTCATGAAAATCCTCAGCTCCACGACTATCCGGATCCAAAGTAACGTACATATTGAGCTAAGTTAGAAAAATGTGGCAACAGTTGATATCTTCGCTGATTATGATACTGGCGAAGTTGAGAGCTAAGGGAAGATGGTAACTTCGTTTGATATATAACTTCGCTTGATGTAAATGGTTTTAAAACTGAGTGAAATAAAGGTTACAATACGCTGAGTAATTTGTAGTAACTTCACAATACACAAGCGAAGTTCTCATAGTAAGTGAAGTTAGGGTTAACTTCGCCACAGGCTAACTTCGCTCCAACAACTGAGCAATTTTAACTCTAGGGCAAGTGAAACTCATGACGATAAAAGGTTGAAATTAGGTAGAGAGAGGTGCGATTAGGGTTACGAATAAAAATATATCACCAAAACAACCTAAACTCATATATAATCTGTGTCGTAAGGGCTTCATAAGAAAACCAATTTAAAACCGACATTGTGAACATAGATAACACCCATACGATATAAATTATGTAACGAAAGACCCTAAATAACCTTGATAGCAGACGAGAACCAAATTTAGAAGATATTGGTTCAAAGGGTAAGTTCGCCTAGGGTTTAAGATGAAAAAGGTTTGACCAAAAGTTTGACCATGTTCGCCATTTATACTAATTAAGAAAACCCAGTGGCGAAGTTGAAATAACTTCGCCCTATAGAAAAGTTCTCCATGGGCTTAAGTTCGCCAGGAAGTCATCTTCGCCATAGCGAAGTTAATTAAATTTTTTTTAAATCGATCAAAACAAGTAACCAAGATTTTAATGAGGATAAACCATAAGACAAACTACATAACAAAAGTTAAATAAATGGACGGGATCAAATTTCAGTCTTGCAGAAACCCAGCATGTTTTTTTGAAAAGATCCAAACAGGAATCATACTGATTAAGAGGCTATCACACAGATTCATGTTCAGCGTTATTTTGACATAGAGAAACAGGTTGTAGGCAGGTATAAAACTTAGTATGGTTTTCATTGCTTCTGTGATACGGATTGTGTTCAATTATGCTCAAAATTTAGATGAACATCACTTGAGAAATTGTGATGCCTCCTATCTATTCTCAAGGCGTATTTGGCTTTCCCAAGATCACCCCGATTTGACTTCGACCCGTAGTGTCTGATTAATCAATATTCAAGAGTCGTCTTTCTGATATTTTGAATATGCTTTCACTACACTCACTCGATGCCTCTTCCTTGATATTTGTGAACAGATAATCTTCGTAAGACATAACGATAATTTTTTTTTATTTTTATTTTTTTTAAGTAACATAACAGACAACTGCAAGTCCTGAATCAGGATCACTGCAGAAAAATAACATAGTCTTCACGGGGATCGAGACACTCACGGGCTCGTGTATAACTGGGTAATCACTTTTCTGCCTATCATTTGGAGAGATATATGTGGAGACATGCACATTTCAAAATGACTCTCCACTGTAAACCGAGTAGTTTTAGTTTGTATCACTTCTACTTTTACGCACCATAGAAAGCTACCATAACATACAATCACTGTTCTAGAGTCTTTTAGTCCTAATAACTTCACCAGTTAGGCACACAAAATCAGAAGCAATTAAGTTCTCTTTTAGGTGAAGGAAGTATGACCGCTTTACCAATAGTTGAAACCCAATCGGGAGACGTTTCGGCTTATATTCCTACTAATGTCATTTCGATTACTGATGGACAAATATTCTTATCTGCCGACCTATTCAATGCTGGAATTCGACCCGCTATTAATGTGGGTATCTCTGTTTCCAGAGTGGGGTCTGCAGCTCAAATTAAAGCTATGAAAAAAGTAGCCGGTAAATTAAAACTGGAACTGGCACAATTCGCAGAATTAGAAGCTTTTGCACAATTTGCTTCTGATCTCGATAAAGCTACTCAGAATCAATTGGCAAGAGGTCAACGATTACGCGAATTGCTTAAACAATCCTAATCCGCCCCTCTCGCGGTAGAAGAACAGATACTTACTATTTATACCGGAACAAACGGTTATCTCGATTCATTAGAAATTGGACAGGTAAGGAAATTTCTGGTTGAGTTACGTACTTACTTAAAAACCAATAAACCACAGTTTCAAGAAATAATATCTTCTACCAAGACATTTACCGAGGAAGCGGAAGCCATTTTGAAAGAAGCTATTCAGGAACAGAGGGAACGTTTTATACTTCAGGAACAAGCAGCCTAAACAAATTGATCAACCCTTTCAACCATAAAATAAAAAGGGTACTCAAACGTTTCGGATTCAAATCATGCAAAATTGATTTTTTGATCTCGAAATCTAAAAAAGATCTGGAAAAAAATTGCGTCCAATAGGATTTGAACCTATACTAAAGGTTTAGAAGACCTCTGTCCTATCCATTAGACAATGGACGCTTTCATTGTTATTTTTGGGTATTTTTTCTGATCTTTTAATCTTTTATTTGAAATGAAAAAAAAAAGAAGAATATAGCAAGAATATAGTAGGATTTTTGTAAGAAAATTTTTTGAATTGTATATTCAATCATGAATGACGTATTAATTAGAGTTAGAGTATTTAAGATAAATATAGTAAGATAATAGACTAAATATAAATGGAGATAGTGCGGGTAGCGGGAATCGAACCCGCATCGTTAGCTTGGAAGGCTAGGGGTTATAGTCGACGTCGATTCATCATTTTGAACGTCTCTAATTCAAAACCGAACATGAAACTTTGGTTTCATTCGGCTCGTTTATCTATCACTTTCCAAGGTTGGATCAATTTTCACATTTAACATCAATTTTGAAAATTCTTGCGAAGTTTTAGACTGAAAAAGTATATCATTTCCCAAAAAAAAATTTGTATTCAGACGCCCCGATCAATTCAAAGTCTTTAGGTAAATGGCTATCCTAAAGATCCAGTGGATCAGCAGGACCAACCACATACGAGTATGTGTCCCTCCGACTAAGTATAATCGACATAATTTTCAGCTAAGGAATAAAAACTCATCATAAACCGCCCCGGTTGCTTTCAGTTATTAGGTTAATGGCTATCCTTATAGTCTACAAGTAGATGTAAGGACCAAACATATTCAGGAATATGTCCTTCAAACTTAAGCTATCGACATAGTTTCAGCGATAGTAATGTTTTTTTTTTAAATAAAAACGCAAGGAAAACAGGGTTACTCGGGATTGATCATCCCATTAAGCTCAATAAGGTTTTGAAAACGGGATCGGTCAAACGCTTTTGTAAAAAGATCGACAAAATTATCCAGTGAATCAACCTTCTCAAGCACGATTAATTTCTTCTCAGCACAATCCCGTATGAAATGATGACAAATGTCAATATGTTTAGTTTTACTATGTTTAACGGGATTGTTAGTTACTGAGATTGCAATAGTGTTATCAATGCAAATAGGAGTTTGAGTGAAATTCAGACCATAATCGCGCATTTGTTGTTGTATCCATAAAACCTGGGAGCAGCAGTTCGATGCTGCCATGTATTCTGCTTCGCAGGTGGATATGGCTACAGAGGTCTGCTTCTTGCACTGCCATGACACCAATCTTCCTCCAAGAAACTGACATCCACCTGTTGTTGACTTCCTGTTCTGATTGCATCCTCCATAGTCAGAGTCGGTGTATGCTACCAGATCCAGTTCTCCTCCTTTTGAATACCAGAGACCCAACTTCGGTTTGCCTTTAAGATACCGTAAGATCCTCTTCACTCCCTTCATGTGCGATTCCTTGGGATTGGCCTGAAAACGAGCACAAAGACAAACTGCAAACATAATATCAGGTCTAGAAGCAGTTAAATACATTAAAGAACCTATAATTTCCCGATACTGAGTGGGATCCACATCTTCATCACTTTCGGAATCAGCACCAAGTTTGTGGTTGACGCAGATTGGAGTGTCAAACGGGGTACTATCGTCCATTTTAAAACGCTTCAGCACATCATGAACATACTAAGTTTGATGAATGAACATGCCATCCTTCTTCTGATCTACCTGTAGCCCAAAAAGAAAGTTAATTCTCCCTTGGCGCTCATCTCAAACATTTTCTTCATGACTGCTTCAAACTCCTGACACATAGAAACTTTTGAGGCAACAAAGATAATTTCGTCCACATAGACCTGGAAGAGAAGAAAATCACTCCCATTCCTCTTTACAAACAAAGTACTGTCTATCTTTCCTCTCTCAAACCCATTCTCCAGCAAGTAATCTAACATAGTTGCGTACCAAGCTCGTGGTGCCTGATGTAGGCCATATAATTCTTTGCTGAGCTTGTACACATGATCAGGAGAGTCTGGGTTAGGGAAACCCAGAGGTTGCTCGACATATACCACTTCATCGACTTTTCCATAGAAACGCACTTTTAACATCAAACTGAAACACTTTCATCTCTTTGTGTGCAACAAAGGCCAGGAACAGTCGAATTGCCCCCAATCTTGCCACATGAGGAAATACTTCATTGTAGTCGATTCCTTCTTGTTGATTAAACCCTTTGACTACTAATCTTGCCTTGTTGCGAATTATTACTCCTTTCTCATCTCTCTTTCATTTGAATACCCACTTCGTACCAATTGCATTCACATCTCATGGTTTTTAAAAAACCGCCATATTTCCATTTTATCAAACTGAGCCAGTTCTTCCTGCATGGCTTCTACCCATGAGCTATCCTTCAGTGCTATTTGATAGTTCTTTGGTTCAATCTGACTGATGAAACAGGCATACAAGCATTCATTCATAATACCAGTGTCTTTAATGCTTGCATACACACATGTGTTTTCCTCCAAACTTCTTCTGGTACGCACACCATCAGAAGGATTACCGATCACATTCTCCAAAGGATGATTCTTGTGGATTCTTCTAGATCATTTTCAAGATTTGAAGAGAGTTCTTCAGAGTTGTGTTGAGTGTGAAACGGATTGAAAAAGTCATCGTCGCTCGAGACAGCTGGAGTTTCAACCGCACTTGACGTGATAGGTTGGTTTTCCTTACACTGGGGACGATGTACAATGGCCTTTTCTTCGTCGAATAGCATCTGAGTGGCCATTCTCTCATCTATGTCTGCAACATCCAAGTAAGGTATATTAAAACATTTGAATAGCTTATCATAGTCGAAAGCATCTGCTGGTCCCATGCTAGGCTTTGGTTACTTGTAACTTGTAATGTCAGTGTTACAGACCACCTCAACCTTGTTGTTCGATAAATTAAAGACTCTTCTGTTGGGTGTCCCAACAACGTAGCCAACCAAAATACCTTCGTCAACTTTCTCACCAAATTTTGAGTTAGTCTTTAATATTGAACATGGGGACCCGAAAGGTTAAAAACTTTTCAGATTTGGCTTTCTACCATGCATAAGTTCATAACAGGTTTTATTTAATATTTTAACAGTTAAAACACGATTAAGGATATAACAGGCCGTAGCAACAGCCTTGGCCCAGAACACCACGGGAAGTTTAGCGTCTGCCAGCATAGTCCTGGCGCCTTCGATTAGAGTTCTGTTCTTCCTTTTAGCTACTCCATTTTGTTGCGGAGTATATGGGCACTAAACTGATGTTCAATCCCTTTCTGCAAACAAAACATCACCATTTGGTAGTTCTTGAATTCCGTGCCATTATCACTTCTGATGAACTTAACCTTTCTCCCAACAATATTTCCCACCTTGGTAATCAAGTAAATTACCAACTGAACCGTTTCATCTTTTGCCTTCAGAAAATAAACCGATGAGTAACGCGAGTAATCATCGGTCACAACCAATCAATATGATTTATGGGACCAAAAAGATCCATGTGGAGCAAATCCAAAGTGGTGACAGTTGAGTTAACCCTCTTGGAGTGATGTGGCTTCTTGTGCTGCTTTCCTTTCTTGCATGATAAGCATTGGTCTTCAAAGTTGAAGTTCTTTAAGGGAACCCCAAAGACCAGTCCATTCTTGACAATGTAGTTCATCTTACGAAGATGAATATTTCTCATTCTTCGGTGCCACAATTCTGACTCAGACTATGTTGCTTTGGACAGAAGACAAGACTCTTTCGTTGCCATCTCGGTTGACCGCATGTCCATTACATATCTGTTCTTTTCTCTTGGAGCTTTCATCACAACCCAGGTTTCAGGAATCTTGAAACCAGGATAAAGCACAAGTGCCTCATCTTTTGTAAAATGCACTGTATACTCTTTGTCACAGATCTGAGAGACACTTAAAAGATTATGCTTTAACTCTTTTACAAAATTAACCTTTTCTAAATTGATTCTCTAATTAGCAATGGTACCAATGCTAGTAATTCTCCCTCTACTTTCTCCTGCAAAACTAACCCTTCCTCTTTAAACAGTCTTCAAATAACGTAACAATTTCCTGTTACCAGTCATGTGCCGGGAACAACCACTGTCTACGACCCACATGTTGTTTACAGTCCTGCTCGACTGCTCCTTCACAATTAAAGAGATGAATTAGAAGCAGGGGACCCAAGACCTTTTGGTCTTGGGTTGATCAAACCTATTAGCAGACATCCAATTCCTTGGTTGTCCAAAGTTCCTATGAGGATAGTTTCCATTTGATCTGAAAGGAGAATTTCTAGAACATTTATTGTGAGGACATCCATATATCCTTGAGTTTCTCGCACTAATTGATTCATAATTACCTGATCTGTAAATAGTTGATAACAAACGAGGCTGGTTTCTTTGAAATCTTGGATTATTCCAACGACTAAAGTTGGATGTCTTAGTTTTTTTTACCAGCATCAGATTTAGAGTTCGTTTTATTCTCGGTTTTAGTTGGCTTCATATTTCTAGATTTTATCCGTTTCAGAGGACAGTCACTGACAAAGTGACCTATCCCGTTGCACCAAAAACAACTATTGTTCGAATTGTTAGTGTTCCTTTGAACATTCGTATCAAAAGTTGCTTTAGACGATGAGGTTGTGTTTCTATCAGTTTGTCTCACATACGTGGGAACAAATGGGTTTAAAGAGGATTTCTTTTTGTTAAACTCGTATTCCTCTCCTCGTTTGAGTAACACAACTTCATCCTTTATCTCAACGGATTCAAAGGTTTTGTCCGAATTTGATGAAACATGACTTGTGACATTAGAGCCTGTCTTAACAGTCTCGTTCATATCAACATTGGTGTTGTTCGAACGAACATTAATTGGTATTGTCTGACCAGTTTTAACACAAACGGATGGCTGATTAACAGGATTATAAGTATAATTATTGTTGAAAGGTGGTGGAACTTCAGTTTATCCGATTCCCCCTTTGTTGTTTGGGGAACGTTGAACACTTAGTATGTGATCAAGAACCACAGAAGAATTTCTAAATTGTTCAATTTTCCTGTTCAATTCCACCACTTTTACTTGGTAATCAGCTATCTGTTTATCCTTTTCAGCTATTAGTTTGGTCTTTTCCTCTACAACTTCATATGTAAGATCGATTACTTGTATTTTTTCAGCTAGGGTGGCCTTAAGGCTTCTGATGTCTTTTTCACTAGCTTTTATTTTTACCGAATAGCTATTTTCTTTAGTTTTAGAATAGTGATGTTCTTCTTTTAATTGTTTCTATTCAATATCCAAACTAACAAACTGATCGGTTAAAGCTTTCAATTGATCAGACAGTTTTTACATTGTTCACAGTGAGATTCAGAACATACCACTGATAGCTGATCGTTCACTTCTGCCATGTATGCTTGATTTTCCACTGACTCTCTGTCACATCTTCCAGTCTCGATGTTTACCAGATTTGTTTGTTCAATCACCTCCTCAACTGGTATATTCCAGTTATACCCACCGTTCTATTGAGACACCATATCCTTGATTTCATTACCACTTCCATTCTGTTGAGTAGGCATGTTCTGACTTCGTTCGACTCTTTCATTTGTACATTATCTAGCAAAGTATCCATTTTGTTGACAGTTGTAGCAGCGAACCTTTAACTTGTCGAACCCCGGTGTCTCTCCAACGAACTTTCTACCAGTTTTCTTCATAAACCTCTTCACCCTTCTTACAATCATTGCCATTTGCCACTGCAGATCCATTTCTTCCATGTCATCGGCATTTATCTGATCATAGTCCTCATCCAAGGTTGCAGGATCTACTATCTTTCCTTTGATGTAATTCTCATAAGAGGCAATGAAGGAGGCATAAAGAGCAAATTGTTGTTCAGCTGATTTCACACTCATAGGCATCTGTGAGTAATTCTTGCTAAAAGCACTGGTTGAGGAATTACCAGCTGAGGACAAAGGTTTTGACGAACTACTTCCACCCGCTACAAAGCATATGTCTCCATCCATATTCATCACCACATGACCATCTTGAGTAGAGTTTGGTTCACCTCCTGAGTAATAAGCAATCGATTCTGATTTAGAGCTTGAATTTGGAGACCCTTTTGCACCATACATTCCCAGATCCTGAACCTGATCAGTAGGAGTCTCTTTTCTTATCATATTTAGCTTATAATTACGTAACTTATTGACTACCGTTTCCAACTCAAAGATTTCAAAATCTTTATCATCTCTTATCAAGACTGTGTATATTTCCCATTTGGGCGGTAGAGCATCCAGTAGTTTTTTTACAATTTCTGCCTCTGTATATTTTATAGTGTAGTTGTTCAACTCTATCATTAGGTGATAGTATCTTGTGATTATGTCATCAAGTGACTCATTCTTAAGGTACTTGAACACTAAGAATTGAGTTTTCAACAGTTTTGACTTTGAATTTCGAATTCCAACGTTTCCTTCATAGCGGTTCTTTAGTGCTTCCCACAATTCTCTAGCAGTCTTGTACTTTTTGAAGGTATGAAGGATCTCTAGAGGTAGTGCCATTGTTATGGCTGCTAGTGCTTTACTTTCTGCTTCGTACATTTTCTTTTCATCATCCTCCATCTTATTATATTTCTTAAGTTGCTCACGACCTTCGAAGTCAGTAGTCGGTGGAATGTACCCATCTTGAATGCAGACCCACTTTTTTGCATCTGGATATTTCACATACTGTTTAAACCTATCTTTCCATGCAACGAAATCAATTCCTTTAAGTAGTTTTGGAGCTTTGGTTGCTGAACCAGCTTCAACTTCCATCTTTACCAGTTCGGTGATGTTTATCGAAGTCATACTTAAACGAAATGAGATTAGAAATTAGCCAAAAATAGCTCTGTGAACAGTAAAAGGTGAAGTTAATCTAACTTCGCTGACTTTCCTAACTTCGCTGACTTTTCTAACTTCGCTGACTTTGCTAACTTCGTTGACTTTGCTAACTTCGCTGACCTGTTAACTTCGCTTACCTGTTAACATTGCTGACCTGTTAACATCACTGACCTTATATCTTCGCTGAAACCCTAGTTCCGTATGACGGCAACTTCGCTGGGTGATCAGCGTTGATTTCCAGATCTGGGAGTGACAGAGAGGTGCGGTTTGAGGGTATTTTTGAGGAGCGAACAAAAGAACGGTATTTTAACGTGAAACAATTCCGTGAAACATCAAACGAAATAACCAAAACACTCGAGTGATAATCCCAAACCACACAATCACGAACATTCGCTCTGATACCAATTATAGGTTCCCAGCGGGATCTACACTGGAGTATCTCGTAACACGTGGGTATGGAATCCCCTACGTGAACGATACGAGTGCTAATACGAAGAACACATAAATCACACGCAAACACACGATCACAAAGTAATACTTGTTGTATTAAGATATTGATAACCAAAGACACCAAACACGTAACACCAAAAATGTCACAAAACACAGCCGTCAGTTCTTACTGAAAAAGCCGAAGTTAGGGAATATATATTACGACAACTTCGCCTAACATGCTAGGTGAAGTTGTTCCTAACTTAGCCATCCCACAAGTTCTCCTAACACTAAAAGCAAACTAACACGTTCAACAAGATAAGAACATTGTAACGATTACAGACACAATAATCACGAGATAAATGAACATATGGCATCATGCACCAACAATATGACTTATTTTTAGATTATATTTTTGTATATAATAAGCTTACGATCGGCTTAGGAAAGACACAACCTACACACTGTTTAGATACGATTATCACAGCTCACTAGCAAAGATTATTCTGGTTTTTCACTCGTTCGCACTTAGCTTTGTTGTAACCTATCTTAAGCTCCACCATTGTAACCTTATTTTCTTGATTAATATATCGGTGATCGACAATTGTCATCACCCAAGGTTTTTGTGCCGGCAATCCTATCAAGATCAAGGGCTTTTCCTCGTAACAAATCCTTGTGTTCATCATTATTTCATTTACATAATTACCATTGTTATAAAAGCACTAGACCTCACTATACAAATATGGTTACATTATCCTTAAACGACTTTTGACCAAAACAGATGTAAGTTATCTCTAAAAATTATTAAAAAAACATACTCTAAAGTATTAAAACACTTTTTAAAAAATTGTATTAAAACACTCTAAAGAACAACTCTTAAAAGAATATATAAAACTTTTTAAAATAATAATGATAATAAAAGTTAAAATAAATGGTAAAGGAAAAACAAAAAGGTTTAAATCGTTTTAATACAAAACTTGAGGGAGGGGGTATGTTTAGTAAAAATGAAGGGAAAAGGGGTACATTTAGAAGCACGCTATTTTTTTAAGACAAAGTTATTGTGGGAGGAGGATTTATAGTTTTGGTATGGATTTATTTGATTTTGAAGTTAATGATATCAAAGTAGCATTGTATAATTAAAATTAGGGAATTTGTGATGATGATAATGTTAGATCTTAGTTACATTTATTGACTCTATGTGTGAGTTTTTACTTCTGGATTTATCTTATGTTTTTTTTGTAGCTAACTCGATTTTAGTTGATTTTGCACGAGGCACCACTTGTTGAAGCATTTTAAGTTGTGTATTATCTGTAAAATGTGCTTTCGGTAAAATGTGTTAGTGCACGAAATTGTTGTCCGTAGCATTCGAATAAGTTATACATAGTCTAGATTGAGTATTTATTGTAAATGGCCCATTTGCTATGGTTTGTATAACGAATAAGGTCCATTTGTAAGTGATCTAGGCTACTTCGTTAATCTTATAAGCCCATTCGTTATGAAAGCATAACGAATGAGAGCTGGTTCGTTAAGTTAACACCATTTGTCATGGAATGTTGACGAATGGAGTCTAATTCGTTATGGAGGCATAACGAATTACGCTTAACTTAACGAATGGAGCATGTGGCCTATAAATAGGTGGTTCCATGCTCATAATTAAGTGAGTTCACACACATGAGAGATGTGAGGTTCTCCATAAGTTATTATGTAATTTATCCACCATAATGTATTCTCTCCATATTTATCAATAAACTATGTATTTAACGTATCTTTGATTCGTATTGTATAATCGATGTATCATAGCGGCTAGATCCATGACAGGTTTCTACAATTTATTGACTCTATGTGTGAGTTTTTACTTCTGGATTTATCTTATGTTTTTTTTTGTTGCTAACTTGATTTTAGTTGATTTTGCACGAGGCACCACTTGTTGAAGCATTTTAAGTTGTGTATTATCGGTAAAATGTGCTTTCAGTTGACAAAATTTAATTTATATACAAGTTAAAATCATGTGTTTGTTACTATTCGTCAAAAGATCTTGAGTGTTATTACACACATGACACATGTGGATGCAAACATTTTCAACATCAATTATATGACCATGTCCCCAAATAGTTATATTGTAGTATATACAGATAGTAGGTAAATGTAAAAGTAAAAAAAGTATCCCGAATATATCATACTCATACACGTTTAATACTATTTTTTGGTGTCTCGAAGCTTCAAAAATCACAGCTTCAGTTACATATTAAATATTGTTATAATAGTGCCAAAATTATACCACATTATCAGTACTACTCGCTTATGTCTTAATCAAGAAGATTAAGCAAGTAAGAAGACATAAATCATAAACAACGTAACCACATCGCTAATAATGATTAAAAAAGATAATTTTAATGATAAAAAAACAAACATAAAAGACATCTCATTATGAACTCTTTAACTTTATACATGTATCTAACATTTATTTTTTGACTATCTAACTTTTACTTATGTACCTAACCTTTATTTATATCTCTATCTTTTAGTTGCGCATCTAACTTTTAATTATGCACATAACTTTTATTTTATGTGAAGTTACTTCTATTTATGCAAACTAGCATTCATTTATGCACAATAACTTTATTCATGTACTAACGTTTATGTATGTATACTAACAAATTCATTATTATTATTCCACACACTAATTTTACATCTTATTTATTAACTTGTCATTTATATCTCATTTATTACAAAATTATTTTTATATCTATATATATTATTTATATATACATAACCGTCGATGAAACTGTCATATAGCCGTTATAAGACGGTCATAAATTTTCTACTATAAATAACCAATTATCAATCTCAATTCCTTCACAAATACAAAACTTCTCTTCTCGTGATTACTCAATATAATAATTTAAAAGACGATTCACCTAGTTTTGGTGTTAGCCACCATAATGCTAATATTGCTTCCAATTTAATATCTATAGTGATCCACCTGAAAATTTGTAACTAAATTGACACGTACGCCTAAGAGAGGGTATGCTACTATTTGGGTGGTGGTGGACATGTTTACTAAGAGTGCACATTCCATACCGACGATGGAGGCTTGCAGTTTAGAACAGTTAGCCGATTTGTTTGTTCGCGAGATAGTGGCTCAGCACGGGGTCCAGTGTCCATTGTGTCTGATAGAGAGACGCGTCTTACTTCTATGTTTTGGGAGAAATTTCATGAGGAGATGGGAACCAAACTTCATACCAACACTGCTCATCACCTGCGTACAGATGGTCAGTCCGGAAGGACCATTTAGGCTCTGAAGGATATGGTGAGAGCTTGTGTGATCGACTTTGGTGATAGTTGGGATCTGCGTTTGCCTTTACCTGAGTTCGAGGAGGGCAACCGAGTTATGTTGAAGGTTTCTCCATGGATGGGTATCGCTCGGTTTCGTAAGAGGGGGAAGCTAAGCCCGCCCAGACTCATCGGTCCTTTCAGAATTTTGAAACGAGTTGGGGAGGTAGCCTATAGGTTGGAATTACCTGAAGAGCTTAAGGAGATTTATCCTAAATTTCATGTCTCTCATCTCAGAAAGTGTTTGGTGGACGAGGAGGCACAGGTACCTCTCAATGACATTGAACTAGACGCAAAATTAAATTACATTGAGCAGCATGTTGCCATTCTTGACTGTAAGGAGATGCACCTGAGGAATAAGGTGGTTGGGCAGGTGAAGGTGCAGTGGAGGCACCACAGAGGTTCCAAGGCTACTTGGGAACCGGAGGACGAAATGATGAGACTCTACCCACACTTGTTTCCGAATCAACGGGATTCGCGGACGAATCCCAATGTAAGGGGGTAGACTTGTAACATCCCAAATATTCTCGTAAGCCGAATGACGCGAGTGTAAAGTTTGTAAATTATTTCATGGGATTCGCTTGAGGGCTCGGGAATCTATGGGCATGTCCAAAAATTATTTCATTTAGTTTGGAAGCAAGAAGGATCGAATTACAAAGTGCAAGGGCTAAAGTGTAACATTTTTTGATTTATAACACAAACCTTCCCCCTTAAACTTAATCTGGCGGCAACCCTTCTCCACTCCAAACCCATTGATTTTGATTGAATTAATTGAATTCCAAGATGCTAGAGATCGTTCAAGGTGTGTACTACACTTCCATAATCTTTAATTTCATAATCTAGGTCATTAAGATGGTAAAATCATTTGGCACGCTTCCCGAGGTCAATAGTTGGGAGTTTTTTGTTTCAAAAGATTCCCAGGTATGTCAAGTATATCATACTAAAATTTCATGACCATTAGAGTTGTTTTGATAGGTCAATTGATAAAAACCGATTTCTAGTGTTCTTGAATGTTGAAATCGGTAATTGTTGTCATTCGCGTATAATTTGATGGAATGGTCAAGCCGATCAGTTTGAGGGGTCTTATGTTAGTGTATGAACAATAGGAAATTATTTTTTTTTTGTTTATAGGGGCTGGTTTTGTGGTGATTCCTTAACCGGTGTGTCAGAGCACGTAAAATCGGTTAATTGTTAATTTATATGGAAAATGATGAGATTTCATACCCCATAAACTTGGGTGGTTATATATTGGTGGGTGGGCTGTAATAATGTCAAATGCTCTCAAAATGGGGCTGGTTTGGTTGGTGGTTGGTGTTGGTACATGATGTCAGTAGTTCAGTATATAGTGTTTGTAATCGAGTTAGTATGTTTTGTATTTTGTATTTGGTTTTAAGCGAAGTTCTCACAAGTTCGCTGATATAGGCGAACTTGTGGAACAAGCGAAGTTAGGGACAACTTCGCCTAAACATGTTAGGCGAAGTTGTCGTCTGTTATAAGTTTAGGTTACGGCAGGTTTTGTATCATTATTGTACGAGTTGTTTGCGAGTTGTTTAGAGTTTGTGTAATCGGTGATCAGTGAATCACGTGTTTCCAGTTGCAATACAACGTGTCTTTGTTTATTCTAACGTGTGTTTGATCGTGTTAACGTGTATCGTCTTCTACGCTCGTATCGTCTTACGTAGGGATTCCGCACGTACGTAGAACGAGATATTCCGTGTAGATCCGGCTGGGAACCTACAATTGGTATCAGAGCGTTTGCTCGTGATTGTGTGGTTCGGGGTTATCACACGGGTGTAGAAATCGTTTCGTTCGACTATTCGCGGGACGAGTTTACGTTAATATACCAAGTTTTTGTGTCCTACTCACCTCCCGCCATCAAAAACAACCCATTACACCTTCGCATACCTCGCAAAACGTTAAAATCAAACCTGCAAAATCATCGTGTTCATCAGGCGAAGTTGCCGCTACTGTTTGTAGGGTTTAGGCGAAGATATAAGGTTAAGCGAAGTTATCAACAACTTCGCCTACCTCACAAGTTCGCTTAACTTAAGCGAAGTTATCCACAAGTTCGCCTAATCCGGCGAATTTAAAAAGTAGCGAAGTTAAGAATCAAGCGAAGTTAAGACTTAAGCGAAGTTAAGTTTAACTTCGCCTACAGTACTGTTCAGAATAAAATTTTTTATTTTCGGGTTTCTTTGTGTTTTCGTTTCGTAAAAGATGACTTCCATAAATATTACGGAACTGGTAAAAATGGAAGTAGAAGCAGGTTCAGCTACTAAGGCACCGAAAATGCTTAAGGGAACCAATTTCGTGGCTTGGAAAGATCGGTTTGAGCAGTATGTTAAATATCAAGATGCTAAGATGTGGGTGTGCATTCAAGATGGATACATTCCACCAACGGCTTTGTATGAGGGTCGTGAACAAATTAAGAAATACAACAAGATGGAAGAGGAAGAAAAGAAGATGTATGAGGCTGAAAGCAAAGCTCATGCTGCGATAACAATGGCTCTTCCACAAGAGATTCTTCACACCTTCAGGAAGTATAAAACCGCTAGAGAGTTATGGGAAGCGCTTGAAAACCGATTTGAAGGTAATGTGGGGATACGTGCATCCAAGATTAAGCTACTCAAAACCCAATTCTCGGTGTTCAAGTATTTGAAGAATGAATCACTTGATGATATCACCACGAGATATTATCACCTGATGACCGAACTCAGCAATTATTCCATTGCTTACAAAGAAGAGGAGATCGTAGAAAAACTTCTTGATGCTCTCCCACCGAAATGGGAGATGTACACTGTCTTGATGAGAGAAGATAAAGAGTTTGCCGACTATGACTTGGAAGCAGCAGTCAACAAACTACGAACTTTTGAACTTAACATGGTTCGAAAAGAGACACCAACTGATCAGGTTCAGGATCCGGGAATGTATGGTGCGAAAGTTAATTCAAGTTCATGTTCGAAGTCAGAATCATCTGCTTACTACTCAAAGGGAGACTCGGGCGCTAACTCAACACATGAAGGTCATGTAACTCTCAACATGGATGGTGATGTGTGTTTCGTAGCTGGCGGAACAAATGCTTCTAAACCTCAAGCAACCAAGGGTAGTTTTTCCTCAAGTGTTCCGAACAACAACTACTCTCAGATGCCCATGAGTGTTAAATCTGCTGAACAGCAGTTTGCTCTCTATGCATCTTTCATTGCTTCTTACGAAAATTACATTAAAGGTAAGATTGTTGATCCTGCAACTTTAGACGAAGACTATGATCAGATCGATGCTGATGATCTGGAGGAGATTGATCTGCAGTGGCAGATGGCGATGATAGTAAGAAGAGTTAAAAGGTTTATGAAGAAGACTGGTAGAAAATTCGTTGGTGAAAGACCAGGTTTTGATAAGTCAAAGGTGTGGTGTTATAACTGTCAACAGAATGGACACTTTGCTAAAGAATGCATTAATAAACGAGTAGAACGTAGTCAGAACAGGCCATCACAACCGAATGGGGGAAGTAACGAGAATAGGGCTATGATATCCAGAGAGAACGGGGAATACAATTGGAATCTGCAAGTTGAGGAAGTGTTCGAACAGGCCAATTTGGCGAACATCGAAACTGCAGGAAGTGAGAAAGTAACTGGAGAAAATCAAGCTTACATGGCAGAAGTGACAGATCAGCTCTCCGAGGTAAGTACTAAACTCCCTTGTACGAAATGTGAAAATCTGTCTGAACAATTGAAAACAATAACTGATCAGTTTGTTAGTTTGGATGCTCAATTTAAAAAACATTAAAAGAAGATCATCATTACACTAAAGCTAGAGAAAACAGTTACAAGGTAAAAATAAAAGCTAGTGAGAAAGATATTAGAAGTCTTAAAGCCAGTCTAGCTGAGAAAATACAAATAATTGATCTTAGCTATGAAGTGTTAGAAGAGAAAACCAAACTAATAGCTGAAAGGGATAAACAGATAGCTGATCACCAGGTGAAAGTGGTGAAACTAAACAGAAAGCTTGTGCAATTTAGAAATTCCTCCGCTATACTTGGGTAAAGGGATTCACCCGGTAAAATGCATTCCACACAACCAAAAATTACAAGTAATATGACAGAGTGCCATATTAGTTCTCATGTATGACATGCCATACAAGAGTAAACAAAACCAAAACCACCAAACACTGGTAAACACAGCTAAAGCTTACACAAGAACCAAGTAAATAAACAAAACAAAAACAAATCAACCATTATCATCAATTTGGTGGGAAACTCCCCGCGGAAAGTGCCAATCCTCGAGAACCCGATTAACCCGTTCAGAATTCTTGAACTTTAGAGTCATAAGCTTTAGGCGCGTACCCCTAATGATTTCGTCCGCAACAATCTTAGGAGTCTTCAAAGAGTTCTTGAACAGCCGGTTGTTTCGCTCCTTCCAAATAACGTAAACCGAAGCCCCAAATAGCAGCCGATTAACAACATTTTCAATAGAGTTGGACATTCCAAAATGAGACACATATTGAAGAATATTCGCCCAACCATTCCTACACCCCTGAAACTTCCCTTTCATTTTTACAATACTCCAAACCTCAGAAGAGAACTTACACTCAAAGAAGAGATGATTACGAGAATCCGGCTCTCCATTACAAAGAAGGCAGCAATACAAGTTATGATTTGGATACCCACCAATTTTCCACCCCATAATACGATTCTGTGTGCTCAACCTATCATGAAGCACAATCCACAACATAAAGGAGTGTTTTGGAACACATTGAGAGAACCAAACAACATGCACCCAAGACACCTTATCAGCCGGTCTCCGAATAAGATGCCATATTCCAGAAGTCGAGAAATTCATTGAAGTCCCATTCTCATCCAAAACCACGATCTTGTCCCTCTTATCCGGACAAATGCTAACTTCTTTTAAGTTCGAAAGAATTGGATACCTCAAAATCCAATCAGGCGGCCAACCCCAGTTATTATGAAGAACAACATCACTGACACAGGTCTCTAAAGACAAGCCAGCCCGATGAATAGCTCTTGGGTTAATATAATCAATTAAAGGACAATGATCATCCCATTTATCATACCAAACTGAAGTAGATCTCCCATTACCAATTTCATGCCATATAAATTGTCTAATATGCGGACGAAACTGAAGGATTTTCCTCCACCCCCACGTACACGAGTTAGGAATCTGCAAGCTCCAAAAATTTCGGCCCTTCATTTTATACTCATAAATCCAATTAACCCACAACGAGTTACGCACATTGATTAAGCTCCAAATATGATAAACCAGAAGAGAGTTATTGACATCCCGGATACGCCGGATACCCAAACCACCTTCACATTTCGGCCGACACACAATATCCCAAGAGACTTTATGCTTTCCCTTACTTTGACCATAATCCCAAAGGAAGTTTTTAATCCGTTTCTCAAGATCAGCAATAAGTCTAGAAGGGAGAGAAAACACAGCAGACCAATAAATATATAAAGACGAAAGAACAGACCTGACCAGCTGCATTTTACCCGCAAAAGATAAAGTTTTATTCTTCCAATCTCCAATCCGACTATCCATACAATCCAGCAACCTCTTACAATCCCGGTAATTTAACCTTGTGGAAATAAGAGGAACCCCCAAGTATTTAACCGGGAGCCTTCCTTCAACGAAGGGGATAATATTCAAAATACCACTTTTAACACGGTCCGGGACATTGCAAAAAAACGCGGTACTTTTCGGAACACTCGGAGTAAGCCCGGACATATCTTTGAAATCATTCAGAGCCCCCATAATAGTTTTGGCAGAATTCACCTCACCTCGAGCAAACAGGAACAAATCATCCGCAAAGCAAATATTGATAATATTTAATTTTTCACAACAACGATGAAAACGGAACGAGCCTTCAATACGAACCTTTCGATGCAAAATTAACGTGAGAGCTTGCATAATCAGCGTGAAAATATAAGGGGACATCGGATCACCCTGTCTCAGACCTCTTTTACCACTAAAGAACCCGTGTAAATTCCCATTAACGGCTATCGAAAAAGAAGAAGTGGTTATGCACTCCATTATCCAATGAATCATCTTATCGTGGAAACCATACCCAAAAAGAATATCACGATGAAGTCCCAACTGACCGTATCATACGCTTTTTGGATATCAACTTTAAAAGCACATCTAGGCGGACCAGTATTAGTGTGGTAATTATGCATTAACTCTTATAGGGGTTTGTTTTGTAAAGTTTAATATCGGTGAACTTGTCCATAACTTCGCCTGCAATAGGCGAAGTTATCCATAACTTCGCCTGTATAACTTTGACCCTATATAAAGGAAATTTTAGGTCAGACTTGTTATTATTTTCAAAATCCGGTGAACTTATACACAGAACCCTAAGCGAAGTTATATCTCGAATCAAATCTGTGTTGTTTTTCTCAGTTCTAATTCGATTAAAGGTGTGTAGGGTTGTTTTATCGTATATTCACTGACAATGATGTTAATCAAAGGTCGTTTCGACCCGATTCGTGACCTCGTTCTTTCGAAACCTCACCACCCGATTTTCAAACTTATTTTTACGTGGTCGTAATCATATTGATCGTCTAGATCGTCTCAAAAACATGTTTGGTTGAGTCCGCAATCTCCAAATTGACCAAAATCACTTCGTATTGAACGTCTAACTGTTGCCGATTCATATTCAGGCGAAGTTACAGTTTAGGCGAAGTTATCCGTAACTTCGCCTGAGGTTTAACTTCGCCTGATAATTAATTATGTACAGTATATGAGGCGAATTTGTGGTTAGGCGAAGTTATCATTAACTTCGCCTGGCCCTTTTTACTTAACATTTATCAGGCGAAGTTCAAGTTGAGGCGAAGTTGTTCCCAACTTCGCCCCATCCTTAACTTCGCCTATACGGAATAAATCATAACTTCGCTCATGGTAACAGGCAAACTTGTGATTTGCCTCGACGATTCTCTAACTTAGACTGTTTTGGTTGCAGAAATGGCTGCTGTAGCTGGAGCAGGTGGTGCTGGTGGTGACGAAGGAGGAGATAACCAACGACAGTTTTTCCCGGGGCATAACATGTACATCACATTGGACCCGGATGCGAGCGGTGTTGATGATTTTCGCGAGATCATCACGTTTCTACTCCGCTCACGTATCTTCCACGCTATTACCACAACACTGCCGATATCTTTGCCAAACATAGAAGATTTCTGGCAGACAGTGGAATATGACTGTCGAGTCGAGCCCCCGGTTATGCGTGCAACGGTTAACAATCAGATAGTACAGTTCTCGTCTGAACAGATCAGGGTGGCTTTACAGTTTGGGGATGAAACGAGAGACGATCCTACAGACTTCGTGGCTCCATTCAGAGATGGTGCGTTTCTGAGAATGGGATATTCTGGTTCCTTGGGGGATACTCAAAGACGCAAGGGGTTCTTGCTAGACCAATGGCGCTTTCTCATGCACGTGATGATCGTGTGTATGTCGGGGAGAAAGGCTGGTACAGATGGAATGGGTACGACCATGCAGTCGGCGATGACTGCACTGACTTACAATAAGCGTTATAGCTTTAGTCAGATGGTATTCTACGAGATAGATCGTCAAAGACGAGCGGTGGCGCGTGAGAGATTTCTTATGTATCCAAGATTTCTACAAATGATCATGAATCATGTTGCTCCCACGTTACCTCAGCGCCGCCCAATTAGATATGTGGAGAGTGTAAGCAAGAGGATCTTCGCTCAGTGTAGATCATCGAGTGCAAGAAGCAAGCCTGAGCTCCGTCCTCGACATACTCCATTATTCGGGTACTTGATCAACCCAGAGTATGTTCCAGCTCGTGGGGACGAGTTTCGGGATCCGGCACCACAACAGGCTGGAGCACCTCAACCACCTGAGGTACAACAAGCTTTACCTGCTGCTCCTGTTGTGTCACCGGAGGAAAATGTAGACCTTGATGCAGCGTTTGGCGGTCAAGGATTTTTTGATATGGAGCGTGTTGATCCTGAGGAAAATGTGCAAGTCTCGGCTGCACGGGTTTCTAGTGTGAATGTTGCTAGGGCAGCTCCGACGGTGGCTGATTCTGATTCGTCAGATGATGATGTGGCTGAAGCTAGACGAATTTTAGTTACACAAGAAAGGATTCATGGGAAAAGGAAGAGAGACGATGATGACAGTGAGTCGGACTTTGAGGAAGATATACATCAGTTAGTCCGTAGATCGAGAAGGGAGAGGACAGGTGCAGGTTCGGGAGCTGGTGAGAGCTCAAGGGTGGTTCGTTTCACTCCACCCGCACTGTCCGGTATGACTATAGTCCCTACATCATTGCCTGTTACAGGGCCAAGCGCCACGGACGTTCCCGTGGTGGCTACCTCATCCTCATTCGGCCTCCCACCGACTACATTCCAACTCTCGGCTCCGGAAATTGTATCCTTGCCACCTCCAACTCTTACTCCAACGGAGGTCGTAGCAAGATTTATTGAGTCGACAGTTGTAGCTACTGCAGGGTTATCGGTTACGATACCACCTCCGTACGCTCAAGACATATCACATCTGAGGTTTGATTTCGATGCAACCTTATCCGACTCGGAACGAATAGCAGCGCTTGAAAGAGTCGTGGCAGAACAATCAAGGGTAAATCTTATCCAGACTCATGCTATTCAGCGCCTCGTTGCGGAGAATCAGATTCAGTCGTCCCTGCTGATCGAACATGGTAAAATAATTGATGTCTTGAAACAGTTCTTGGCATCTCAGGGGGGGAAGAGCTGTAAGGGTGATGAGCTGAGGACGAAGGAGCGTAATGATCGAGACGATGATCCCAATGCATCGAAAGGTGCAGGTGGAGAGTTGCCAAGAACTGATCAAGCTCTTGGAACTTCCACATCTCAGGGGGAGTCAACGAGTGCAGCTGGCGGTTCAGGGGGTGATGAGGTGGTGGTTGTGGATGCTGAGGAGATGGATGATGATGTTATAGGTGATGACGATGTTTTACCGGTTGAAGAGATTGAGAAGATTGGGGCTGAGATTGTCATTGATAGTGAGATTGAAGAAGGAGAGATTGTGGAGGAGAACGTTGAGCACGAGATTCCGGAAGTTGATAAGTCAGATTTGGATCAAGATACGGGATGCGATGAGACAGAATGGGAGGAGCAGCCAAGATGGAAAGAAGGCTATGCTCAGTGGTTCGTAAAAACTAAGAAACCGGCGATCCCTACTATGTTCAAGAAAAGTTACAACATCAGGGGTTATGCTGAATCGAAAAAGGGGATTATATGCTGGTTATATGATGAGCAGTTGAGGCTCTTTGTGATTAAAAGGTATGATGGGGTTCAGTATTTCAAGAGGCTGTTGAGATCGTTGAATACATTGCCTGAGTGTGAAGTGAAGGACTTAGCCAGATTGGGGTTGATAAACAGGAGTGATGATGGGCTAGGGTCATTGGGAAGATAGTCTGGAAGGAAAGTATAAAGGAGAAAAAGTTCGAGCTGTTGAAACCACAGAAAGGAAAGCTCGTTGAAGACAAAGACAGAGGAATGATAGCAGATGGCAAGCCTTGGATGATCATGAAGTATAAGCCGATCAGGTGTCTAAAAGAAGTGCCGATGAAACAAATGCCCAAGGATGTGCTCAAAGATCTGAAGTGGTGGTACGTTGATTGTGAAACAGCTGAAGCAGTAATGGAGGATGAAGATGAACAAGAGCTGCTGAGAGTGTATGATCCATTGCACTTGGTGAATTTGTCTCAAGCTGATCTGCAGGTGCTGAACGAGAAAAAGATATTTTATATTCCTGCTTGGAAAGAAGAAGCGAAGAAATATTAAAGAGTTGTTTCGGTTTGTGTACGAGAAGGCGTTCATGCTTAAAGATGAAAGATACAAGATTGTTGAGATTACAAGACACGTGCTTGAAGATAGAGATATGAAGCTACTGCCAAGGGGGAGTCTGTTGGTACATGATGTCAGTTGTTCAGTATATAGTGTCTGTAATCGAGTTAGTATGTTTTGTATTTTGTATTTGGTTTTAAGCGAAGTTCTCACAAGTTCGCTGATATAGGCGAACTTGTGGAACAAGCGAAGTTAGGGACAACTTCGCCTAAACATGTTAGGCGAAGTTGTCGTCTGTTATAAGTTTAGGTTACGGCAGGTTTTGTATCATTATTGTACGAGTTGTTTAGAGTTTGTGTAATCGGTGATCAGTGAATCACGTGTTTCCAGTTGCAATACAACGTGTCTTTGTTTATTGTAACGTGTGTTTGATCGTGTTAACGTGTATCGTCTTCTACGCTCGTATCGTCTTACGTAGGGATTCCGCACCTACGTAGAACGAGATATTCCGTGTAGATCCGGCTGGGAACCTACAGTTGGTTAATCGGTTCGTGAACGTAAAAATTCGACACAATTAACGTAAGACGGGCATAGTTTGGGAATTGTTGGTGGTGATTTATTGGAAAGGGAGTTTTGGGTAATTGAAGGACTCTAGGGGCTGATGTAGATGAATATGAATGTTGGGTGTGGCTATGGGTAAATCCAATGCCGTTATGACGTCTCGTATAGTGAGTGAGTCGTTGTGGTATAGTTAGTGATTGTTGTGTGCTACTTGACAGGCTTGTGGATTGAGAGTGATTAGCTAGAGGATCCAGTTGTGATGTTTATGTGATTCATATCAGGTGAGTTTCATGATGCGCCTTTTTAAGGTTTTTACGTTTTAGGTTTGCATACACGTTTTATGAAGATTTTACCCTTTTGAAGCGTTTGGATGATATTGCATAGTTTATGTTACTTTTACTATCTATGCTTGGAAGTTTGTATGATTTATGATTGTTTTATTTGTATGTGTGTGTGGCCACCAGGTGAATGTGTTTGATAAGCCGTGACCGGGTCGAAGAGAAGTAAAAAAATTCCTTAATTCCCCAGTTGGGGGTTAAGGTGAGGAGTCTCGAGATAGGAAGACTGTCCTTGGGGTGAAAGGATGTTTAAAATTCCCTAACAGTTTATCTGTCATTGGGGTGAAGTTTATTTAGGTCCTTAACTTTGCGTTTTGGAATTGAGAGGATGTGACCCGTGTTACGTGCTTGACTGAGGAAAAAAATATTTATTTATCTATTGATGTTATTTATTTTTTTTATGGAAGTCATATGTTAAATACCTTGGTCGGTATTATTCAATAAATTTTGATGATCAAAACATGAACTCACTCAGCTCAAGTTGACTTTGCGTGTATGTTAGAATGATTTCAGGTTGAACGTGAATGTGATTACTGCTTGGAGGTGCTAAAGACTACTCGAGGCAGTTCTAGTCGATGCTCCTTATCGTGTTAATATTTAAGAAACTTTTAATTTACATTTTTATGTCTTAAGGATAATATTTAGATGTTTTGTTAATTTCTCGCTACAAGAATACTCTGTGTTGAATTTCTGAATTTTATAAAACCGGTTAAACCTTTATATTTGAATTTGTTTGGAATGATTACCAACTGTAGGACTCCCGGATTTCGGGGTCCTACATACTTGAAACTATATGATCAATGTACTTTCATCTTTCCTGTTTTCTCTAATACTCATTTTGAGGAGCAATTTTTAAATGTTTTTGACATTTTGACATTTTTAAATGTTTTTGGATTTTTGACATTTTGACATTTTTAAATGTTTTTGGCATTTTCAAATATTTGAATGTTTTTGGATTTTTCATGAAATATTTCCCCCTAAAACCAAAAACCAATTTAAAAAGAATATATTTACAAAAACAAATTCGACTCAAATAAATTGTTACTCGAGATCGGAATCCATCACCTCATAATCACCCTTTTCCCACCGCCCATTTTCTTAATACCATTAAGCTTTAGTAAAATGATAAGCTTTTTGCTTGTCGGTGTAAATTTTATCTACAGTTATCAACTTTCTTACGTAGCAATCACGAATGAAGTGACACCGTATTTCTATGTGTTTTGTTTTAGAATGTTTTACCGGATTTTTAGTGATAGAAATAGCTGCAGAATTATCTACAAAGATAGGAGTGGTCAAAATGCAAACCGTAATCGCGAATATTCTGTTGAATTCAAAAAACCTGAGAACAACAACTAGAGGCAACAACATATCTAACTTCACAAATCGACAGAGAAACGATTGTTTGCTTCTTGCATTGCCATGTGACCAACCTACTGCCAAAGAACTTGCATCGGCAATTGTGGACTTGGCATTCAGCTTACAGCTTCCACGAAGCAAATGCTAAGAAATTTTGGATCGCCTCAAGACTAGCTACGGGAGAGTAGACTTCATTATAATCGATTCCCTTTCGTAGATTGAAACCGAGAACAACTAACCGAGCCTTGTTTCTCACAATTACCCCATTTTCATCATGCTTGCACTTGAATACCCATTTTGTATTGATACATTTCTTGTCTTCGGCAAGTCAACAAGCTTGCGCACACCCAATTTCTCGAATTATTGTAATTCTTCTAGCATAGCATTAACCGAATAGGTTAACACTTCCTTGTAAGTCTTCGGATTTATTTGTGAAATGAAATATTTAAACGAGAAACGGTTTTGCAACAGAGATACATGTGTAGAAACATCGAAGGCATAGATCGATTTGGTTTCTTGTTCGAACTCCCATGTTTAAATCTCTAATGATATTTTCCTCGGGATGGTATGACACGGTTTGAGGAATAACATCAGTCGATACAATCACATCTTGTTGTAGATTTTTGACATTCTCTTCACCATTTACTTCACTTGAACTTGGAGTGGATGATTGAACTAACAATTCAGTCACATCATTATATTCTTCTCCATCATAATCAAATGAAGGTGTAAAAGGAGTAGCAACATGACTTTCTTCAAAATTAGATTCTTGATTATTAGATCTAACATTGAATAGTGGAACTTCAGATGATGTAGTCTTTAACATAACCATCTTCTAATTGTTGTTGACACAATAACGACACAACTTTATCTGATAGATCTTCTTCAGGAATATTGAAGCATTTCTACAGGTTATCATAATCAAACATCCAAGCATCTCCTGGTTTTTGAGTCGGAATGTTATATCTTAGAAAGTCAACATGTTGTACTTGCACGATCTGGTTTACGCTAGGAGTAAATACAAGTCTCAAAGGACTAGCATATCCCACGAAAAATCCCTCAACAGATTTTGCACCAAATTTACCTTCAGGATCCAGAACCGTAAATTGTGTCCCAAACGGTTCAAGCCACTTCAGATTTTGGTTTTCTTCGGTTAAGGAGTTCAAAAAAGGTTTCCCCAAATTTCTTCACGGTAAGAACACGGTTAAGAGTATAACATGCAGTGGCCACAACTTCAGTCCAAAAACTAACCAGTAGCTTTGAGTCGGCTAAATGGCTCGTGCAGTTTCAATAAAATTTCTATTCCTTCGTTCAACGACCCCATTATGTTGTGGAGTGTAAGATGAACTAAACTTATGAAGAATACCATGTTCATTTCAATATTGAAGCATCTTGTTGTTCTTGAACTCGGTTCCATTCTTGCTTCGAATTCTTCTAATCGGAAGATTATACAACTTTTCCAACTTCTTGAAAAAATCATTAAGCTCTCAAACGTCTCCTCTTTGTTTCCAAAAATATTACCCAGCATAATCATTAGTAACCACTAGGCAATAGAGTTTGCCAGTGATACTTTTGACATTAATAGGTCCAAACAAATCCATGTGGAGTCTCTCGAAAGGTAAGTTGATAGAATTGATCGCCTTTGTCGGATGAGACTTCGTCTTTTGCTTTCCCTTTTTGAAACTTAGATATTCTTCGCTTAGATGAAAACCTTTGGCATTCACCTCATCAACTAATTGCTTATGAACCAAGTAATTCATCTTTCTCATCTGAATGTGTACCATTATCCGATACCACATAATTGACTCTTCTCTGATGCTTTGGATACAAAACATTGAACGGTTCGATTAGAAGTAGTAGAAACAGTCATGTTGAGAATATAACCAAACCCTTTGACAATACACCCTCACCAACAATCTGACCTCCTTGATTTCCCGCAAACCGGACATAACCTCCTCTAATTGATTTGGCATCTTTTAGCAAATGAAGAGTACCGATCATGTGTATAAAAGCTCCACAATCATTGGATCTTGGAAGCTCCTACACATCAAGTAAATAATTAGTGAAAAAAGGAAACCCAAGCCTTCTTAGTCTTGGGTTGTTTGAACTTATCAGAAAACTCGTATTCTAAAATATCCTCAAACTCACAACCAGTTGACAAATCCTCAACCTTTTAACTAACTTTCAAATTTATCTATTTCAAACATATTAGGTGACTTGTCTTTTAAAACACTTGGTTTAGCTTTAGCCAGCCAATTTTGTCCCACATAATTTTTCTTAACATAAAACTTGTGATTTTCACTTGAGAACACTCACCAACCTCAAACACACTCTTGGTTGGAACAACCTCCACTCGTCTTTTAAGAATTTGTGTTGTAACAAATTTTGGTGAAGTTGTTATCTCACTTCTACCGTTTTCACAATTGGTGTCTTAACCACTTTCTTGTTAACATGATCATGTCGGAATCTATTAGGACAAGCACTGAACATGTGTCCTAAATCATTACAATTAAAGCATCTTCCTCGGTCTACTACCTTTTCAACAGATGAAGTTTGATTCATAACACGATCACGTTCCTCTTTCGGTTTGAAAAATTGTTGATTACTTTGTTTCCCAGAGATTGCTTATTTTTCAAATTCAGAAGTTATACCTTTAACAAAAACAATCTTTTTGAAAGTATCTTTTGGTTTAGACCCTTGAAAACTAACACTTTGCCTTTTGTGATAAAAACTTGTTTTAGCAAACATCTTAGACTCAATGCTAGGTTCATCATGCACACAAGTCCTACATTTAACACGTTAATCAGGAAAAACATCACAAAGCACATTCTCAGCTACATTCACACATACTTCACTCTCATAATCTGAACTAATCACAAATTTCTAAAATTTGACAATCAATATAATCAGGAAAAAATGTCTTAGTATCATTCGGTGGAGTGTTAATTTCCACATTCAATGCCTTAAGAAACCCTTCAGGTTACTTTGGAGCATAAGAATTCCAAATGGGAGGCAGAAAATGATCACCTAAGCCATTTTGCTTATTCCCAACACCAACACTAGTTTGTTTGAGAATAATGTGATCAAGCACATATGATGATGCCTTAAAAATCGTAAAATTTAGATCAACATGTTCAGTTTTAATCTTTAAATATTGTATCTCTTGCTTAAGAGCGGAATTCTCATCAATATGGCGATTGCTGGCAATATGTTTATCTTCAACAGTATGCTTAAGCATGAGAACTGGTTTCTCATCTTGTAGAATCCTGTTCCACAAAGTTTTCTCACAAATTTGTAATTTATCATAAGCCTCTTTTATTTTTAAAAAGTATTTGAAAATGTTATCATAATTTGTTTTGAGTGTTTTAATTTCAAAATGCTTAATTTCAAACTCCTCACAACCTATCTCTCATTTTGCACATTTAATCACATTAATTTGAGAAAATACATGGTTTGCCATTAACGTATGTTGATCAGTCAAATTTCAATAATATCAGGCGGAAACGTAGTTTGAAATAAATCAGAAGGGATAGGATGAATCCTGTCATATGTCCGTGGTTAAGATTCCTCATCATCAATAACTTCATCAGCAATGTCTTTAATTTTAACGTTATCTTCTTTTCTATAAACATCTTTCACCTACTAAATGATCACATCCTCAGCAACTACTAGCTTGAACATTCTTTTCCTTGAAAGCATCCTCTTTGATCAGCTCAGCTACATTTGCTTGTTGCATATAGTTATTCCAGTTGAACACCTCACCAAGTTGAGCAGCAGGATAAGCTTTGGAAGGTGATGCCTTAGAAGGTTTCTTCCCGGAAATCAAAGATTCAGCACAATTTGTTGAACTTTGGTGACAGATTGTTTGTCGGTTGCAATCTCTTCCGAATGGATTAGCACAGTTACCACCCACTTCTTTGTTTGTACACTCTCTCTTGAAGTGTCCTTTCTCCTTGCATCGAAAACACCTCACTTTTGATTTATCAAAACCCAGTTTTGATGAAGTACCATCCAAGCAGTTATTGCCAATGTTTTGTCGAATAGACAAACTCTTCATCTTTTCTTTTTTCCTTAGTTCCAACTCTTGTGCTGTTAGCTTTTTATGAAACATGCTAGAGTGAGTCGAGCATATGCAACAGGATTCGATTGTTGGATCATAATAAAGATTTCCCACTCGTTAGGTAATTCATCGGCTAGTTTGTCACTGTACTCAAATTCTTGTTTATCAATGCTTAATCTCTTCATTTCATTCATCATGTGACAGTATCTTTCAATCAATCGGGCTAACGATTCATCCTTCACCATAGTGAATATATCAATTTCCTTCTTTAGCAAAACCATCTTTGACTTTCTCATGTAAGAAGTTCCCGTGTCTTTGTTAAGAAGAGCTTGCCAGATGGAATAACATGATCATTGTGCTGAAGCAATTGAAATTTTCAGCTTTAATCACTTGTTGAAATAGATCCAACATTTTCTTCTCCCTTAGAAAAGTTGCCCTCTCACCTCAGGACTATGAGATAAACGATAGCTGGTACCATTTTTGTCACACCCCGGCCTAAGGCGGCGGAACATGACTAGGTGCAATGGATTGCTCAAGAACACAAGACACTATTAAAGTGACAATATTTAAACAACTCATTAATTTCATTTATTCATCAAAAGTAACACAAGTCGTACATACAAAATAACACAAATACAAAAATAAATTTTTCGTTCTTCTAATAACCTAAACGTTCTCAAACAAAATGGTGTCTTCGAACTTCAATTAGACAATAATCATACCTGTAACAATGCATAAAATATATTTTGTCAACACGTATATTGGTGAGTAATTTCATAGTTTTTGAGTATATATAATATGAGACAAAATCCACAACTCATGTATGAAACTATAAATAAAAGCAAAAATTGTGGTATATAAATCATAAATAATTGAGGATCCTTTCTAGTTGGTAACAACCAACATACTCGGATAATGAGTCCCTATTATACTTATAGAGGCTCAACAACAACATCAAAATAAACACTCGTGCACGTAAAGCATATGAAGCATATAACACACAATAGGGCAATTATTTTAAGTATCATACACCCTATTGTTTGTGGTTTGAGGATCTAGTATCTTGAATCATTCTTGTTTTGAATAGATATGCATGTTACCCCCAAAGTATAAAAATGAAAACGGGGGATGAAATGTACTCACATGAAATAAGTAACTTGATGATTTAGTTTGCGATAAAACGGAAAAGTAAGTAAAATGACATGACAAGTAAGATAAATAATAAAATTTTGGGGATAAGTGTAAATACACAAGAAATTAAAGTAATGGTTTTTTTGAAAAGTAAGTTTACTCGAAATCGAGTTTTGGTATTCTATTTATTAGTTTTACATAACCTTTGTTAATTAATTATGTGGGTATAATTGTGATATTGCAAGACCCTTTGTTATATCGATACTAAAACGAAATTTTACGAGTGTTTGGATTTGTCGGTTCGATTCTTGATAATTGATCAAGCCCGAAGCCGAGATTCCCAAAGTGGTAAATGTTATGAGATAACTCACTGAAATCAAAAGAAACTTAACCAAGTGTGTAACTCTATTAGGAAGAACCTCAACGTACGTTAAGCGAGTGTTTGGCTTTGTTGGTCCAAACTTGTTATAAGATCAAGTTGGATCTGACATACCAAGTATTTTGAGAAAATAATTAAAATTAGTTTGTAATATAGTTTTAAGCGAAAAATATGAGATTCGGTGGCCCATAACACAACTAGTGTGTCTTAAGCGAGTGAAGTCAGTTTAGTTCGTTCTTGGTTTGGTCCTTGATTCAGAATAAGACCGAGGTTGGTTACCACATATCCAATTCCATAGAACTTATTAAAATAAACTTAGAAAATGATAATACTTAAGTCTTACATACAACATGTTAATAATAATAAAGTATTTAAACAAAAGTTCGGTTTTGGTTCGGTCATTGACTCTGAATGAAACCGAGGATGGTTACCACATACCCAAATACCATTGAACTATTTACTTGCTTTGGAAACTAAAATGACTAGAAAACTAAACAATAATAATAAGCTTAAACAAATTTAAAGTGTTCACAAGGACTATAATAGTCCTCCATGTAACCTTGCCTATAATAGCAATACACCTAATCCAACCATGGCCAGAGAAGGTAAAGCGAAGGAAACAAGGGGAATATACCTTAAACAAACTATAATAACAAGATTTAATTATCAAGAATTAGTTAGAATCAAATATTGGCTTTAGTTTAACCTTGAGAAGTTAAACTATCAAGAGTTTGAAAGATGAAACTTAGAACTTAGATGGAGAGTGTTTTATGTGAAAGAGCAACCCAAAATGGATGCATTGGCCTTGTTTTCATAGAGGAAAAAGATAGGGTTATCCATAATGTCACTATCAAAGGAGTTGCATGCATTTTGATTGGTTTAGAGAGTCAAACAAGGTGCAAAACAAACAAAAATGAGCTTATGGATCTGCAGACACGGGGAGACGCCACGCAACCACCCACTCCTCCCTGACCGGGCGGCGCGGCGCCAAGAGGGGGGGTATTCAGCTTTTGTTATTTGAAGATTTAGGCCCTTGAAGTTCGTTTTAAGTTGTTTTTAATAATAAAAGGGTGTTTTAAGGTAGTGTAAATGATGTTTTCTTGATCCAACAATTGTATAACATAAATGAAACATGAAACCAATATTATATTAATAACGAAGGATCCGAAAGACAAAATGGGTCGGGTGTTCCACACAAATATAAATAAGAATTAAACCAAAAATGACGAATGTCACAATTTTCATTCTTTGGAATGATGTACTCTTCTTCAAAAGCAATCCATGTGTCATAATTTCCTGCTTGAGCATGTGTTTCAGACTTATCTGCCCAACTTGGACAGTCATCCTTCTTGATAAGTTCAGTGGCTTATTAGATGTTCCTATTTCATTCTCAGGGTTCAAATTCTGAAGTAGGGTTGACAGCTGTGTCAAGAAAGCACTTAAATCTTCCATGTTGAGAAATATCAAATACCAAGAATGTTCATATATGTATCAGCGTATCAGTCCGCTTAACACAGTTCCAAATGCAACGTATATGTCCAAATACCAACGGGTATGGCCACCAACATATATCAAACCAACGTATAAGTCAACCGGCGTATTTGTTACTTATACGTCCATATAAGTCACTTATCCCCTCACACAAACATATCCGTAGAACTTATCTGTTGATTAATTCACACATGAATATCATCATTTTGTCAATTTTGAGGATGAAATCAAGCTTGTTTGAATATATTACTTGGTAGGGTTATGACTGGTAGTTAAAGGATCATGTTGTGAAGAATTAAACATGTTTTGACGGTGAAATCTTCATGAATTGTGAAATCACTTGAAACTTTGAAGCTTTGATAATCTCTTTTGATCTCTAATAAGATATGACCCTATGCTTTGATACCATTTGAAAAGACCTTGTACGATTAGGATCGATACAAATGGAGTAGTTATCTACTCTTTAACATAATGAGCGGAAATCATTACGAGATGGGATATAACAAGAAATTCTATAAATTTAAGCTTTATATATCATTAACAGATTCAGTATAAAGGATATGACAAGATACAACATCAACTACAATGGAAATCTATCTAATATGAACGGATACATACTATATATAGTGTACACATATACGACCGGATAAGTCATATACGGCGTGTAACATATACGCCGTATACACACTTATACGCGCGTATATGTACATATGCGTTCATTTACATGCTTTACACATTTCCTAATATGTATAACATACAAAATACATGACCTAACACTAGACATTATGCTCTAACACATTCGCTATTCGTAAGGCACATTCGTTAGAGTAGATAATAACGAATGTGTCCCCATGTTATTAGTGCTCATTCGTTAGGGAATGTTAACGAATGAGACTAACTTATGTGCTTATTCATTATGGTAGCGAATAGGATTAAAGTATTTATAGCGAATAAGACTCATTCATTAGGACATGTCTAACGAATGAGCTCATCGTCTATTTAATTTATGTTTATTTCTAATTAACGATTCTCATTTATTCCCAATCTCATACTATTACAATGTCGAATTTCTCTCTCAACACACACATACTTAAAGTAAATCAAATCGTATAATCATAACAAAGACTAGATCCGTAAACTGATACATGTTCGTGTTAGATCAAATCAGGTTCTCTAAGATATTAGATTTTCCTTTTATATTCCAAGTAGTATATGTCCTCCACATGTACTCCCGACCTCATTTCACCACTTTTCGAACATGAACGCCAATTTCACAAAATAAAACACACTCAGGGGCGTAAAGAAACGAAAGGAGTTAACGAAAGGAGTTAAGGATGAACCGGAGGACGGTACATCGACCTAGGAGAACCAAGAAGAACTTATGATGGAAAAACTAAACAATGAGCTAAACATGAGCCAATATGGCAAGCCGACACTTGACGACTATGGAAATAGTGTTGTACCACCCAAAATAATTCAAAACTTTGTAATAAAATCTAGCATTATTCATATGATCGAAAACTCTATCCAAATTCATGGCCTTCTCAGCGAAGATCCCTTGTCTCATATTTACTGATTTTTTCGAATTTGTGGAACTTTCAAAATACAAGCATGCTCTAAAAATCAAATTAGACTTCAAATCTTTCCATTTTTGCTCCGAGGCCAGGCCTTGGAATGGATTGAATCTTTGTCATCCGGTACCATCACCACTTGGGACCAGATAATGGAGCAATACCTTCTAAAATACTTTGCACTCGACAAAACTACTAAGTATCGCGCCAGCATCGCCGAATTCCGGACGGATGAAGACGAGTCAATACACACAACATGGAAGAGATACAAAAGCCTTCTTCGATGATGTTCGTACCATGGATTGAACAAATGGCTCCAAGTACAAACCTTCTTTGACGCTGAAACTAGTCAAAACAAACAAGCAATCGGTCAGGTCGTTGGTGGAGATCTCAGAACTAAATCACCGAATGATATTTATGCTCTTGATATGGCATCTAACGCAAGAACTTCATCAATGGCAACATGTTATGTGTCGAAAGCAATTGAGAAAGACATGATTCTTTGGCACATAAGGATGGGTCACATCCACATTAGAAAGATAAACCATTTGATGGCAAATGATTTGGTGGATGGTGTTTCATTGAAGAATTTTCATATGACCGATCACGGTATTTCGTGCAAGAAAGGAACGCAAATGAAGAAGTCACGTCCATTGATACAGATTATCTCTGTCGATACTACACTTAAATGCCTTCATATGGATTTATTTGGTCCTATGAATTGACCAAGTATTGTTGGGGATTTGTACTATTTAGTTGTCACTGATGACTACTCAATATTTTCTTGGGTGTTATTTATAAGCATGAAGGAACAAACAACAGTTCTCGTGAAAAATCTGGTCACCAAGATCAAATCGCTTTACAAGTTGAAAGTGAGGCATATCTGAAGTGATAACAACATTGAGTTTAAGAATAGCATAATGGATTTTTTTCTTTATTCAACATGGCATTCATCATGAATATAGTTCTCCCTATGTTCCACAACAGAACGGGGTTGTTGAAAGAAAGTATCAGACCATAATTGAATCGGATTGAACCATGTTAGCAAATTCTAAACTTCATGTTCATTTCTAGAACGGGGCTATGAATACTGCTTGTTATACATTGAATCGGGATCTCACGGTCAAGAAGCTTAAGAAGACAAGCTATGAATTGTTGAACAACCGTAAGCCGAATCCTCAATTCTTAAGGCCTTTTAGGCGTCCCTGTACAATGCTGGAGAAAGATGAGGTAAAATTAAAGAAGAAGGCGATTGAAGGATATTTTCTTGGGTATGCGCCACCTAAGAAACGATTTTTTAACCTTTCTTCTGGGTGTGTTGAAGAATGGTACCACAATGATTGTCAAAGGTATACCACACCTCTTGCTGGAAAGGGACCTGATTGGATGTTCGATTATGATGGTTTATCTGATTCCTCATCTCCCTTAGTTGATGTAGAAACTGAAGATTTGGTTTGTGCTTATTTGGAAGAAGAATTACTATCAACTCCAAGATCTTCTACTACATCTGTTCTTGATCAACTATAAGTTTCTGATGATGTTTCTGTTACATCTGACGATGCTGACTTTGAGTATTCTACGTCTGAGCAGTTAGTTAAACCTCATGAAAATGAGAAGATGCATTCAGGTGAATCTTCCCAACCTTTGAATGATGAAGCAGTATAGATAAACATCACCAATTTACACGAAAATGTTGAAGTTCCAGAGCATCTGAATCTTCTGATTCATTTTTATCATCCCTAGGACAACATAATCGGTGATTTGAATGAGGGAGTGTGTACACGTCATCAAGTTGCTAATGTCATTGATGATCCATTGTTGTGTGTGTATGCTGACATGCATGCTTCAGGAATTATGAGTATCACCAAATACACTTTCTTTCTATCCCAAATTGAGCCTACTAATGTGTTTATGGCATTCCAATAACCTTCATGGGTAGAAGCAATGCAAGAAGAACTACAACAATTTGTTCGACTTGATCTTTTGGATCTCATTGACAAACCAGATTGGGTTAAAAAGGTTATTCCAACAGCTAGTCATCTAGCGGCTGTTAAGAGTATTTTCCACTATCTGAGGGGCAATCCTGACATCGAGTTATGGTACTCCAAGAACGATACTTTTCGATCTTACTTCTTACATAGATTCGTACTATGGAGGGTGCAAGATTAATGTCAAGTCTACCACATAAGGTTATCAGTTTTTAGGAAAACTGGCTTGTTTCCTAGCAGTGTAGGAAGCAAACAACGTTCTCTACTTCAACCGCTGAAGCCAAATACGTGGCAGCCTCGAGTTGCAGTTCATAGGTTTTTTAGATCTAGCAGCACTTGCGAGATTACTGTTTGAAGTTTCTTACTACTCTCATATTTATTAATAATTTTGTTGCGATATGTATTGCTACAATCTCTGTTCATCATTCTAAACAAAACACATTGAGATTCGAAATCATTTTATCCGTGACTGCTAGGCTGACAATTTTACCAAAGTTTTTGACAAAATAAGATTTAATTATCTGCTTGGTTCAAATAGTTTGAAAACTTTTTCTAAAATTCAATTGCTCGGTTGATCAATCTTTCTTTCTTTCTACAGCTTCTTGTGTATTTTCTTTCATTATGTTTTTATATTTTAGGGGATAATATCTATGAAAAAATACAAAAGGTTTCTAATGTTTCGTTTGAAAATATAAAAATACAAAAGCATTGAAAAATATAAAATTTTGAAAAATTTGATCGACCTTAAGAGAAATTATGGTACATTGACGTAGCGTACCTAGCACAATGATAAAGAAGACTAAAAATTGTCGTGATCTCAACTGTATGATGTGTATGATAGGCTTGACAAATCATATAATTGCTAAAAAGATATAACCCTAAAATGCTAGCCGAATCTAGTGGTCCAATATCTTTATGCATAGTTCTGTGTATGCTCCAAAAATTTAAAGATTGCTGTGTCTTCTTGCGTTCATTTTTCAATGAAATTCAGCTTATTTTTCTTTTTATTTTGCAAATAAATTCACCTTGATTTTTTCTTTATCTTTGCTTAAGTTTTGGATCCTCTACGCTTGTAGGAATGCGATCTGAGGGTTAAGACCTAAGTATTTTGCTTTGTTTTCTTGGTTTTTCGTATAAAGCCTTGGACATTCTCCGTGCGATAATAAAGTATTATCTAAATTGATTGTTAAGGCCTTATACAACTTCAACTTATTTTACCTTTTTATTTTGTTAAAATAGAATCTTATATGTGGGTAATAATACCAATCTTAAGTGAAAACTTTAACCTTATATTTTAGTTTACTTTTATTATTTTTGCATGGGTCACAACTAATAATAATAAGAAAGGAAAATTATACATGTAAAATTCACTGTATAAGATTTAAAAGCTATGTGTAATAGGTGGGTCCACATATGATTTGTGCTTAATTGAACCATAAAATGTATCGTAAAGCTACTGAAAGATTTGTGCAAAGTTTAAAGTAAAATATTTTATCTGCCACCATCGTTGGATTATGTTCATAATAATGTCAAAATTGAAGTGTTGCGATCTTTCTCACAAAAATTTGTAATGCTTATCGAATTTTGATTTTATTGTTGATATTTGTTTGAATGTTTGAATATTACAAAAAAAAATTTTGGTGTGGTTTGATATAAATTTTGAAAAGAAAAAAAAATAGATTTTAGGTGTTTTAGCTTAAATTTTTAAAACTCAAAAACATTTTATGGCTGCTTTATTTTCGATATTCGGGCTATGCGAATTTGAAATTGTTAAAATATTGGCTTTTATGATCTTTATCAATGTTTTACCCACGTGATTTAAATTAATATTTTTAAAATTTGCTTCAAAATATGGGTTTTATGGGTAATTCATGGTTTTTTACAAGGGTCTGAATGGTAATTTTCATCCATTAGTTATTTTTGTTCTTCATTCGCTATGAGATTTTAATGAATGAAACCCATTCGCTAGTTAATTCTAGCAAATGAGCCTCATTCGTTATCTTATTCATTGGCTTCCGCTAGAGACTCTATTCTCTATAGCGAATGAGAACACATTCGCTAGTTGTTTAATGAAGGAATGGCGAATGAGTGGTCATTCACTAGTTTCATAGTGAATGAGTCATTCTCGGTCTTGGAGTATGTGATACGATTGTACAGATGGTATATGCCAAGTCTTAACGAATGGCATTCTATTCGTTATCTTACTATTTACCTCGTAATCACCTCTCTTAAAGAAACTGTTTCAAAATATTTCAAAACCAACTTGAACCATATAATCATGTTGTTCATCATTGTTGTTAGTGCACGATTTGGTCGTCTTGAGTCTTTGTGATCGTTTGTAATTATTATTATTATTATTAATATTATTATTACTATTATAATGTAAGGTTATTTTGGTAATTACAAGCCCACTCGTTATTCTATATGTACTCATTCATTAAGCATGTTTGATGAATGATAGTTAAGTTGTTATACGTGTCCATTCGTTAAGGATGTTTAACGAATGGACCTTAATCGTTATTGATACGTCTCCATTCGTCATGGAATGTTGATGAATGGGGTATAGAGAATGAGTCATTTGCTATATCATTTTGTTACTTATTGTACTGAAGATGACATTCGTTACAGAATGTGCAACTAATGGCATTCGTCTTCTATATATAGGTTGTTCTAGCCTTCATAATTTAAGTGTGTGTTTAACGTATTTTCAAGCAGTTACTCTACCGAATTGCTCTCTCGCACACTTCATTCTATAATCTATAACACACATATGCATATCAGATAACTAGATCCGACTTGGTTAATCACTATGAATTGATTAATTGATATATCGAAGCTCAATTAGAAAGCTGTTTCTACAAATGATATCAGAGATTCCAGGGTTAGATTGTGTATGTGTAAAGGTAATTTATCATGAATTGATTGGTTAATTCATTGCTTGATTGTTAATTATAGATCCTAAGTTGATGTTATTTATTTTCATTGAATTAACATGACGAGATGTTAATTAGATGATAAATTGATTGGAATTGGATTCGGTATTAGCAGTGTGGTTTTTGTAGTTGTTGAATTGTGTTATTGAAGTAATTTGGAATGGATTTAGATTGAGTGTGTATGTTTTTGGAAACATAGTATTCTATTTGGTTGATATTTGGATTGGTTTTGGCTTGAAATTGTGTGATCGTATTGGTTCGGGTTTGTTCATGAGATTGATACGAGCATTTTGAGTGGTTAATCACATGAAATGGTTAAGTTTTGGCTATTTACCATGAATTTGTGACTGCCTGGAAAAAGTATGAATCTGGAAAAATTTCCCGATCTGGAAATTAGTACTTGAAATGTTTGAAGATTCGAAGATGAACACTCATTCATTATGATGAATTTGTTCATTCGTTACGCATTTGATCTTCATTCGTTATCTGAGCTTAACTGATTCGTGCCACGGGTCAAGGTTGTTATAACTGAAAAAGAACTTCATTTGTTCTTGTAGCTGATTCGTTATCAGTTATTCGTGATAGAAACCCATTCGTCAACACTCATTCGCTAACCGATTCGTCACAAATACTCATTCGTCCTTAGCTCATTCGTTACTTAAACATCATACCATCTGTTATCACATTCGTTTTCCATTCGTTAAACTATTCGGGTGTTGATTCGTCATCTTTATTCGTTATTATCATTCGTGAAAATTGAGTGTCATTCGTCACTTTATTCGTCATGTGATTCGTACTCACATTCGTTAACATATTTCATTCGCCAATGTTCATCATTCATTATCATATTCATTCATTCGTCCTATCCATTTGTTAGAAATATTTTCATTTTAAACCTTTAAGTATCAAATTTTAAAATTGCTACACCTAAACTTTTATATACTATAGAGATGGCTAGTTTCTACGTACTGGCATCTCAAAGCGTGTTGATGCAACAAATGTTACATCTCGATGTTGAGATCGAATCACATTCAAATTATCCACGTTTAATGAAGTTTAGTGATTTTTCAAAACTGGAACCACGATTTAGAGCACATCTAGGGCCCGTACACCCAAAATATTCAAGATGTCTTGACGATGTTTATACGGTACCTATGGTTGGTAGTGAAACAACTGGGTTTTCTCCAAAAGCCTTTTCTCAATATTCTTAAGAAGAAAAGAAAGCTTTAGAGATTAAAACAAATGCATATGCCACATTAACGATGGCATTACCCGACAATATTTTCCATCAAGTGGGAAGCATAAAATTTGTGCATCTTTGTTTCAGCATATTAAAATGAGAAGTATGGGAAATACTAAGGAGAGTAGGAAGGTGATGCAAGAGTTTTAGTTTCAAAATTTTAACTTATTGAAAGAAGAGACTGTTGAAGAGATGCTTACAAGATTCAATCATCTTATAGCTGAGATGAATAAGCTAAAGATGGAACCTAGTGAAGTTGATAAGATTGATACTGTGAAAAATGCTCTTCCAAGTTCTTACTCAACCTTTCTCATGGCACTTAAAGAAAATAGTTTCTTTAAGAATGAAAATCTTACTGCAATGGAATTTATGCAGAAGATTGAAGATAGAAATATGACTTGAAATACCAAAAGTCATCAAAAGAAACTCAAGACCCGCCCTTATATGGAGGTTACTTACCTTTGAGTAAAACTGTATCTCCAGTTAACGCATTTCTTACTCAAACTTCACAAGAAGTATCATCTTCCTATAGTGATCCAAATGTATTTTTCATGGCATCTGGGTTTAATGGATCAACTGCTAATGTATTCACTACAACACCGAATGTGAACATGAAGGAGACTGAAGTGAATGGACTGACGAAGATTATGATTAGACTGATCCGGATGATCTAGAGTTAATGGATCTCAAATGGAACATGGCTATGATTGTATGAAAAGTGAAGAAGTTTATGCAACGAACTGGTAAAGATTTACCATCTTTAAACAAACGTGTTGATTTTGATAAATTGAAGGTCAAATGTTACAAATGCTAAGAGTTTGGTCATTTTGCTAAGGAATGTGATAAGCCAAAGAAGGAATACAATGGTCCCCGTTATCAAGACAGAAGTTCAGGAAAGCCTTTTACTGATATTAAAGATAAATCTTCTGGGGGAGATTCTGCAAAGGCTACATGATCACAAGGTTTACTCACAATTGAAGGGATAGAATGGAGTCAACGACTGTAAGGCAATGGAAGTCAAGCTAATCTTGCCTTGTTCGAGCATATTGAGAATTTTAAAGACGCTAGTGGAAAAGGATTGCCATATGAAAATGAATTAGAGACATAATCAGATTCTGATGATTCCTGCAACATGCAACCAACGTCATTTGTATGCATGATTAAAATTGACGAGGTTAGTTCTTCTTCTATTAAATTATATGAGAATGTGTCATGTTCTGTTTGTGATACTGTTAAGTCAAAAATTGATTTAATTAATGATCAAAATGATTCACTAATGAAAGAACTTGCATCAGTCAAGGATACATATAGACAATCATTAGAGTCATAAATGAGATCTAGTGAAAAAATTGAGGAATGTCTGTAAGTAATCATGATTTGAAAGCAGAACTTTCAGTCAAAATGACCATTAATATAAAATAATTTCAAGAAATACTCAAACAAAGAACTAAGATAATTGAGCTTGAAAATGAGGCTCTAGAGTTGATAAGTAAATTAGACAATTTTATAAATTCATATTTTTTGTTGAATGAAATCATTAAAGTATCTGGTAAACAAAAGGGTTTTAAAAATGGTTTAGGCTTTGTTGAAGTTCTTCCACCATTTCATGATGATTATTCCCAAATTCCATTTACGGGTAAAGAAGAAATTGTAACAGAACCATTCATTCATGAGGAGAAACCTAAACTTAGTAAAAAGGACAAAGTCACTGTTTAATCTTTGACCCAAAAACCTCATATTCAAAGTAACAAAGTCTTTGTTGAGAATGTAATCATTGAGGATGTAGTTAAACCTGAAATTTGCACAAAAGATCAGAACATTCCATGCTCGAATCACATTATGTGTGAACTTCAAGAATTTGAGGAGACTGTGTATGGTTCAAGTACATCTAAAGTGAATTTGACAAAAACATCTAAGGTTAAGGCGAAGAAATCAGTAAAACCAAAAAAAATTTATGCGCATTTGATACGTTTCATCAATCCAGCTTCTTCTATTGAAAACGCTGGTTGAGTGTTTAAATTAAAAGGTCTTAGCAAAGTGTTCACTGAAAAAGATATTCCACTTAAGATAATCAAGCTAGAGTTAGTCGAGAGTGTCTTTAACAATGAAACTTCAAAGATACAAGATCTTGAACATGCATTTTTGATAAATCCAAAGTATCAAACACAACAGATCCATTGGCTAAAGCTAAACAATTATTAAAGTCTGCTAAGAAGGTTCAATTTATTAATTCAACTGGAACCGACACGTTACAGAGTTTCTCTAATTGTTCAAACCTTGATTTTTTATATGAAAAAAGAAATTTGTTACGTTTGATGATTTGAACAAAGTGCATGTTCCTGGTGTTTCTCATCAACCTTCTGTTTCACCAGTTTCTATCAAACCACAACGTGAGTTTTTTTATATGAGAACATGTTTCTTATGTGGCGAACGTGGTCACATTGTAAGAAAGAGCGAAATGAAGAAATCGCAGTATATTTATCTGTTTATCAAAGAACAATCCAAACCGGTTTCTTTTGGTTAAAGAAATTCTGAAAAGAACCATGTCTTGTGATGATGAGACTTACATCATGTTTTCTAATGTGAATCCACGCAAGGTGATTCATGTTGATGAAAGCAATGTTAATTTAAAACCAAAATTTGTTCCTACGAAACCAATTTGTAAAAATGTGAACACAAATGTAGTTCAAGTCGCATACTTGAGACGAAAGTCGAAAAGGCCTGTGACTTATTCACAAATAGATAAACCACATTTGGATTCACTAAACATTAACTCTTCAAGTGAAATTAAAAAGGTGCCCAAGACTGAGTCTCGGGCTTCGTTTTTGAACTAATCAATTTACCTTTATGTGCAGAGTTTATCCAAGATTATATATGGTGAAAGCTGGATTATGGATAGTGGATGCTCTCGTCCTATTACCAGCAATATTGACCTACTAACCAATGTCAAGAATATTCAAGGGGGTTATGTAGCTTTTGCCGGTAATTCTGGAGGAATGATTACAAAAGAAGGAGATTTTTCGAATGGCCTTATTACATTCGAGAAAGTTAATTATTGTGATAAAGTGGATCACAACTTGTTGAGTGTCTCAAATTTGTGACAAGAAGCATACCATGATATTTAATGACAAGGAGTGCATAATACTCAAACTGGGATATGTCATTCCAGAAGACATGGTTGTTATGTGGTCTCCTCGGTCAAATGATATATATGTAAATATGAGTACTAGGGTAACGACTACAATTTCTGTTTTAACGTGTCTTGTCTCAAAAGCGACTAGGAAGAATTCGATTATGTGGCATATACATATGGGTCACATTCATGTCAGAAAGATGAACTATCTGATGGAAAAATTTTAGGTGGATGGGTTATCCCTGAAGCACTTCAAGCTGACCGATCATTGTGATGCGTGTAAAAAGGGCAAACAGAAGAAGAAGTCGCACCATTCTAAGTTAATCAATTCCATTAATACTCCTCTGGAATGACTTCATATGGATTTATTTGGTCATGTGAATCGTGAGAGTATTGCTGGAGATTGGTACTGTCTGGTTGTCACTAATGACTATTTGAGGTACTCATGGGTGTTATACATGAGGTCTAAAGATCAGACACCTATTCTTGTTCAAAATTTAATCACGAAGATCGAATCACTGTACAAACACAAGGTGAGACGTATTTGGGGTGATAATGGTACGAAGTTCAAGAATACTATATTGGACTTCTTTTATATTCAAAAGGGAATCCATCGAGAATATGGTGCTCCATACGTACCTCAACAGAATTGTGTGGCAGAACGGAAGAATAGAACATTGATTGAGGCAGCAAGAGTTATGCTTGCCGATTCAAAGCTTCTTGTCCAATTTTGGAATGAGGTTATGAATACTTCTTGCTATACTTTCAATCGTGTTCTGAATGTGAAAAAGCTACAAAAGACAAGTTATGAACTTCTGAACAATCGATAGCCTAATTTAAAGTTTTGGAACCTTTCGGGTGTCCTTGCACCATGTTGAAAAAGAAACAAGGAAATTCGAAGAAAAGGCTATTGAAGGATATTTCTTGGGCTATGTGTCGCCTAAGATACATGTATTAAACTTTACTTCGGGTTGTGTTGAAGAGTGGTATCATGTGGATTGCCAACGATACACAACAACTTCCTGTCGACAAGGGTCCTGATTGGATGTTTGACTATGAGAGTTTATTTAATTCGTTTACTCCCATAGTTAATCAACCTGATGAAGACTTGGTGCGTGCGTACTTAGAATATCAATTGTTATTCACACCAATGTCTTCAACTTCTAATTACAATGATGTTACAAAAGATGATCTTCCTGATATGTCTGATGATATTTATATTTTATCGGATGATGGTCATTTTGTTGATTCCTCTTCAGTTCCATTTCCTGAAACTCATGAGATTATTGAATCGTCTCATGATGTTGAAGAGAATATTACTAATTTAACTGATAATGTTGTTATGCTTGAGAATCCGACACTTCAAATTCACACGTACCATCCCCTGGACAACATCATTGGTGATTTGATACTGGTGTTAATACATTTCATCAGATTGCTAGTTCTAATGAATCTAAAGTATTGTGTGCGTACGCCGATATGCATTCATCGGGAATCACGAATCTCGAAAAATACACTTTCTTTCTTTCTCAGTTGGAACCAACAAGTGTTCGTATGGCGCTTAAAGTATCATCTTGGGTGGAAGCAATTTAGTCGACTGGGTGTTTGGAATCTCATTGACAAGCCTGATAGAGTTAAGAAGCCTATTCCAACTAAATGGTTCTTTAAATGTAAGAAGGATGATTATGGGGTCATTTTCATAAATAAAGCCCGCTTGGTTGTGCAAGGTTTTCATCAGCACGAAGGCATAGACTACATGGAAGTATATGCTCCAGTTGCACGATTGGAGGCTATACGAATATTTTTGGCCTATGCAACTTTCAAGAATATTAAAGTTTATCGAATGGACGTCAAGAGTGAGTTTCTAAATGGGGAACTTCAAGAAGAGGTGTTCGTGAGCTTGGTACGAGACACTTGCTGACCATCTAACGGATAGTGGCTTCAAACGAGGGACTGTGGATTGTATCTCTTTTACAAGACTGTTGGAGAAGATTTGCACCTCATCCAAATATTTGTCGATGATAAAATCTTTGGTTCTACGAACAACAAGATTTGTAAGGACTTTGAGAAGTCAATGCAAACGAAATTCAAAATGAGCTCGATGGGGGTGATGAATTTCTTCTTAGGGTTGCAGGTTCATCAGTCTGACGCTGGAATCTACATACATCAGAAGAAATATGTGAACTACGTCTCGAACAGATCAAGATTACTACCTAAAAAATCCCTTCGACGCCTCTTCCCGTGGTTTACAATTTGTCACCGGATGAATTAAAGGATACCGTAGATCCAACCGTATACCGAGTAATGATAGGTTCATTAATGTATCTAACTGCTTCTCATCCTGATATCATGTTTGCTATTTGTTTATGTGCTAGGTACCAATCGAGTCCCCGAGTGACTCATCTGGAGGCGGTTAAACGTATACTTCACTATCTGAGGGGTAATTCTGACACCGGGTTTTGGTATCCCAAGAATGTTAGCTTTGATCTCACTGCGTTTTTCGATTCGGACTATGGAGGATGCAAGATCAACTTCAAGTCAACCATAGCGGTTTGACAATTCTTAGGAAGTCGGCTTGTTTCCTGGCAGTGTAAGAAGCAGACAACGGTCTCCACTTCAACCGCAGAAGCAGAGCATGTGGCAGCCTCGAGTTGCTATTCACAGGTTTTTTGGATCTAGCAACACTTGGGGGATTACTGTTCGAAGTTTCTTACTACTCCCATATTTATTGATAACTCAGCTGCAATATGTACCACGAAGAATCCCGTGCACCACTCTAAGATGAAGCATATCGAAATTCGATATCATTTTATCTGTGACTGTTTTGAAAAGAAATTAATTGATTTGGAGAAGTTACACCCGGATTTTCAGAAAGCTTATCTGTTTACCGAAGCCTTTGATAAAACTAGTTTGAACTTTTCGCTTGGTTTAAACGGATTGAAAACTCTTGCTGATATCCTTAAGCACGGATAATCAACTTTTAATTTGTACATCTTTTATTTTATTTTATTTTGTTTATTTTAATATTTGGGTTTTTGGGGGAGAAAGGGGGAAATTACAAAAATATTGTGATTTTTTGTTTGTATAGAGAAAAACCAAAAACATTCAAATATTTCAAAAATACAAAATCATTAAAAAATGCTACTCAAAAATGAGTTTTGAAGCAAAAAGATAAAATGATAGTACACTGATCATCTAGTCCCATAACCAGAAAGAAATAAGCTTAAAAGGCTCAGAGTTCTAAATATCATTGGTGCATTGATAGGTCTTAAACAAACCATTAAGGTAAAGTATGTGATATAAACATAAAGAACTGCAAAATTGAAAAATGTGTTAGTCTTTGCCAAAAATTTCGGTAATGAAGGCAGAAATGTAATAACTGTCATACTCAAGCCTTATGTCTGTTTGATCACCAAAAACAAATTTCTAAATATATTGCATCTAGTTTATGCTTAACACTTCAATGGTGTATCTTATGGCCTCAAATCCTATATTGATGGGACGCATCAGGTTTCTGGACACTGTGAGCCTTTATGCGGCTTATTATCTAGGTATTCATAATCTGAATATTTCATAAGCTTTTAGAGCAAACCCTAGGTCATTAAACTTGATACCGTAGTACTTCGTACAAATTCATTACTGACTTGATCAAAATCCGCTGTGAGTCATACATTGTTCCTCCCTTTTGTGCGTCTTAATACCAATAAGAAACCGACCCCAAAAGGTCTTTACCCGGACCCGATGAAAAAAATGGGATCACTCCTTATGGACTCGTTGAGAATGATTCTGGTCTAGTTCGTGGCCTATTAGAAGTGGAAGGAGCTCTGGTGGGATCCTCACGGACATGCACTCAGTTTGATAAGGATCGAGTGACATTGCTTCTTCGACCCGAACCAAAGAATCCTTTAGATATGATGCAAAAAGGATCTTGTTCTATCCGTGATCAGAGATTTCTCAATGAAAAAGACGAATTGGAGTTTGAAGAGGGGGAAGGATAAGGAGCCCCTGACCGGCAACAGAAAGAGGAGGATTTATTTAATCACATAGTTTAGGCTCCTTGAATATGGAGACCGTGGGGATTTCTATTTGATTGCATCGAAAGGCTCTAGATTTTTATTCATTCCTCGTCGCAATAGTATCTCGGGGTTTGCAACGATAACTTGGTATATCTACTATATGACCGTTGACTAAATTATGTCTATGGTTAACTAATTGGCGAGCTCCAGAAATAGTCGGAGACATACCCAACCGAAAAATGATGTTTTTTTGGGTAAAGGGATTCACCCGGTTAAATGCATTCCACACAATCAAAAAGTACAAGTAATATGACAGAGTGCCATATTAGTTCTCATGTATGACATGCCATACAAGAGTAAACAAACCAAAACCACCAAACATTGGTAAACACAGCCAAAGCTTACACAAGAACAATGTAAATAAACAAAACTAAAACAAATCAACCATTATCATCAATCTGGTGGGAAACTCCCCGCGGAAAGTGCCAATCCTCGAGAACCCGATTAACCCGTTCAGAATTCTTGAACTTTAGAGTCATAAGTTTTAGGCGCGTCCCCCTAATGATATCGTCCGCAACCATCATCGGAGTCTTCAAAGAGTTCATGAAAAGCCGGTTGTTTCGCTCCTTCCAAATAACGTAAACCGAAGCCCCAAATAGCAGCCGATTAACAACATTTTCAATAGAGTTGGACATTCCAAATTGAGACACATATTGAAGAATATTCGCCCAACCATTCCTACAACCCTGAAACTTCCCTTTCATTCTAACAATACTCCAAACCTCAGCAGAGAACTTACACTCAAAGAAGAGATGGTTACGAGAATCCGGCTCTCCATTACAAAGAGGGCAGCAATACAAGTTATAATTTGGATACCCACCAAAATTCCAACCCATAATACGATTCTGCGTGCTCAACCTATCATGAAGCACAATCCACAACATAAAGGAGTGTTTTGGAACACATTGAGAGAACCAAACAACATGCACCCAAGACACCTTATCAGCCGGTCTCCGAATAATATTCCAAATTCCAGACGCCGAGAAATTCATTGAAGTCCCATTCTCATCCATTACCACGATCTTGTCCCTCACATCCGGACAAATGCTGACTTCTTTTAGGTTCAAAAGAATTGGATACCTCAAAATCCAATCAGGCGGCCAACCCCAGTTATTATGATGAACAACATCACTGACACAGGTCCCTAAAGACAAGCCAGCTCGATGAATAGCTCTAGGGTTAATATAATCAATTAAAGGACAAATCTCATCCCACTTATCATACCAAACTGAAGTAGATCTCCCATTCCCAATTTCATGCCATATAAATTTTCTAATCTGAGGACGGAGCTGAAGAATTTTCCTCCACCCCCACGTACACGAGTTAGGAATCTGCAAGCTCCAAAAATTTCGCCCCTTCATTTTATACTCATAAATCCATTTAACCCACAACGAGTTACGCACATTGATTAAGCTCCAAATATGATAAACCAGCAGAGAGTTATTGACATCCCGTATACGCCGGATACCCAAGCCACCTTCACACTTCGGCCGACACACAATATCCCAAGAGACTTTATGCTTTCCCTTATTTTGACCATAATCCCAAAGAAAGTTTTTAATCCGTTTCTCAAGATCAGCAATAAGTCTAGAGGGGAGAGAAAACACAGCAGCCCAATAAATATATAAAGACGAAAGAACAGACCTGACCAGCTGCAATTTACCCGCAAAGGATAACGTTTTATTCTTCCAATCTCCAATCCGACTATCCATACAATCCAGCAACCTCTTACAATCCCGGTAATTTAACCTCGTGGATATAAGAGGAACCCCCAAGTATTTAACCGGGAGCCTTCCTTCAACGAAGGGCATAATATTCAAAATACCACCTTTAACACGGTCCGGGACATTACAGAAATACGCGGTACTTTTCGGAACACTCGGAGTAAGCCCGGACATATCTTTGAAATCATTCAGAGCCCCCATAATAATTTTAGCAGAATTCACATCACCACGAGCAAACAGGAACAAATCATCCGCAAAGCAAATGTTGATAATATTTAAATTTTCACAACATCGATGAAAACGGAACGATCCATCAATACGAACCTTACGATGCAGAATCAACGTGAGAGCTTGCATAACCAGCGTGAAAATATAAGGGGACATCGGATCACCCTGTCTCAGACCTCTTTTACCACTAAAGAACCCGTGTAAATTCCCATTAACTGCTATCGAAAAAGAAGAAGTGGTTATGCACTCCATTATCCACTGAATCATCTTATCGTGGAAACCATACCCAAAAAGAATATCACGTATGAAGTCCCAACTGACCGTATCATAGGCTTTCTGGATATCAACTTTAAAAGCACATCTAGGCGGGACCTGTATTAGTGTGGTAATTATGCATTAATTCTTGGGTCAAAAGGATATTATCAGAAATCCTACGCCCAGGCACAAACGCTGACTGATTAATATCAATTAACGACTCCAACCCCTTCATCATACGAACCGAGATAATCTTGGTAATGCATTTATATAAAGTGTTGCAGCACGAGATGGGACGAAAATCATTCGGAGTCACAATATTCGTCACTTTAGGAATAAGGGCAATAATGGTGTGGTTTACCTGTTTAAGGAGACTTCCTCTGCTGAAAAATTCACGAACCGCCAAACACACATCTTTCCCAACAATATCCCAAGAACTCTTGAAAAAGGCCGAGGAAAAACCATCAGGTCCCGGCGCTTTGGAATTCTCAATAGAGAAAACCGCATCCTTGATTTCCAAATCGGAGATAGGTCTAATCATAAACTCCGCCTGAGAGGCCGAGAGTTTAGTAGTAAACATCTGATTATCCAGTTTCCTCAATGGTTTCAAATCAGAGCCAAAGATGTTCGTAAAATGATTAACAAAGACCGAAGGAACATCCAACCCCTCAAATAAACGGCCCTGATCATCACTTATAATATCAATTCGACCCCTATGGTTTCGCATTTTCAAAGAATTGTGAAAGTATGCAGTGTTAGAGTCACCAAGCTTTAACCAATCAACTTTAGCCTTTTGTTTAAGGAATTCTTCCTCATCCTTAGCCGCCTCATGATAAGCCTTAAGATAATTACTCTGTTCCCGAATCAACTCCAAATTAGTAGGGTCAGTGTCAAGGCGGGTTTGACAAGCATCCAGACGGGTTCTTAGGTCACTAACTTTCTTATGGAGATTGCCTTGCCGGTACAGCAAAGAACGAATAGGGTGTTTTAAGTTCTGGAGTTTCTTTACCACGCGAAACATGTGATACCCGTTCACCTCAATATTCCAGCCTTTAGCAATAATAACATGATAACCCCGGTTTTTCAATCAAGAAATTAGGGAATTTAAACGGTTTAGGCTTACCTTTAATAAGAGAGGGGAATTTCAAAAGACATGGAGAGTGGTCTGAAATCCGGTACGGAAGGAACACCGCCGAAGAATCATTAAAAATCTCCAAGAATTTAGAGTTTCCCATCACCCTATCAAGCTTTTTAAAATGGCCCATACCCGTTTTCGGTTTATTGCTCCAAGTGTATTTGAGGGCCGACCCCCTTTATATCCTCAACTTCAATGTTTTTAACACAATCACGAAAATCAATCATTCCAGTGGAAATTTTGGAAGAACCATGCAAGCTGTCTTCCAAACTAAGAGCACAATTAAAATCACCAAGTAAAGCCCAAGGTTTACCCACGAGTGAATTGTTTATGAACAAGAAGATTACGCCATAACTCCCTTCTTTTCAAATAACAATTCTCAGCATACACGAAAGAACCATACATCACCTTGCTATCCAGCTTAAACTTTAACTGAACGTGAAGAACCTGGTTCGAATAATCAATAACCATAAGATCAACCAGATCCGTATTCCACCCCACAATAATCCGAGTACCTTTATCACAAACACTACCATTGCTGGTCCAATCCCAATTATTACAGATCTTCTTACAAACATCAAAAACCGCGTTTAATTTGACGTGAGACTCAAGAATAGCGCATACCTGAATATTATTATCTTGTATTACCTTACGAACCTCTTTTTGTTTAAGAGGGCGGTTCAACCCTCTTATATTCCAAGTGGCGATGGTACCCATTAAACACCCAATTCACCGGGTGTGCTTGCACCCTCAGAAAAAAATATCCGCTTTCATAGCTTTAGACCACATCCGTAAACAACTCCTCCACATCATCATCATCTTCATCACTTTCCGACTCGTCCGCCAACTTACCAAACCTGTTACTGGTTTGAACAGTATGATTTTCCTTTAAACTGGACCCCCTTAGCCATTGTAGGTTTACCCACAGGATAATTATTGTCTTGTTCTTGAGTGGATGGTTTATTTATAGGTTTTGGCACAGCAGGTTTAACCACCGGTCGGTAGACAAGATTATGTTTCTTGATTTGCGTGTTAACTTTTTTCTTTCCCTTCACCCTCTGGAAACCATCATCATTAGTTACTTTCGTTTGTTCGTCATTTAACTTTCTATCGTGAACTTGTTTCGGGCACTGGGCGTTCGAATGGCCAAACACCTCACATAAAGAACATCTGGGGGGGCTCCCAATCATATTCAACTTTAATCTCCGATATCTTATTTGTCTCCCCCCACGTATCCGGAACAGCAACAACAAGCTTCCTTTTAATCTCCTGATTTGCATGGAGCTCAACCTGTACTCTAGCAAAACTACTTCTTCCCCACGATTCCTTACACATATTAGCAGTATAAGAGTCCATACTTATCGGATCCCCAATTCTTGACGCGAGCATACTTAGACCCTCCTCAGTAAAGGCACCCAGGGGAATGTTTTGTAATTTGACCCAAACCGGAACAGACCGTACATCCTCCTTCTCCAAATCTGACTCCATAGTCCAAATTTGGAGAATAATGGGAACATTCCTAATCATCCAAGGACCATCCTCAATCAGCTTCATCATCCCAGCTTCCGTATGGAACTTGAAAAAGAAAAACCCTTTCGCATTCATCATTAGTCTCGTAAGCCCATATTTGTTCCAATTTTTCTTAGCAAAATCCTCAACAACCGGAAAAGGGAGTCTATTACCCAAAAAATAGCCAAACAAAGTATTATTAAACCTCTCTTTAACTTTCTTGACAGAATCAACCGGTATAACCACATCAACTCCATCCATCGTTGATTCCACATTTACTTTTCTTAAAGTTGCCTTCGATGTTTTGTTTTCAAGTTGAACAACACTCATGTATGAAGGCTTTGAATTTTCCATATGTTTTTCCTTCCCTACATCCCTCTGAATATTAGACGATTCAGCTCCAACCACCTTATTTTCGTTCGGAACAAAAGCTGAACAATCCTTATCTTGTTGACTATTTAGCGAACCTGATCCAATACCCTTGTTATCGCTCAAGCAACCACTAGCTTTGTTCCCCACGGCTGAACAACCACCAACATTATGGATAACGTCATTTAAACGGAGCGGTGAATGTAGTGTTTGCAGCAAACGAACCAAACGAACCCGTAACATTAGGGTTTCCCGAAGAACCAGTTTTCAGAACCCCCCTACGAGGGGGAGCCCCATCAATGTTCGTTACCCCCGATTCGCTGGAAACCCATGTATAACATGATCACCAGAACCAATACCACCCTTATTCTCCATGTAACCCCAATAAAAATCCAGCCAAGATACCCCAAAATCAATATCAAGATCAAGATCAATAAATAAGGAAACACAAATCAGCCAAGATCAAACCAAATCAAGGACAATATCTCGCTCAAAATAAACAAAATCAGCCAAGAACAAGATCAAGAACAATAATCGGCCAAACCAAGATCAAGATCAAGATCAAGAACAAGGTCAAACACAATCAGCCAAGATCAAACCAAATCAAGAACAATATCTCGCTCAAATAAACAAAATCAGCCAAGAACAAGATCTAGAACAAGAATCGGCCAAACCAAGATCAAGATCAAGATCAAGAACAAGGTCCGCCAATAACAAGATCAAGATCAAGGGCAAGATCTCAGCCAAGAACAAGATCTCACGGAACAGCCAAGAAAACCAAGAACACGATCAAGAACCAAGAACAAGAACCTTAATCCAGCCGAATCCAAGGAACCCAAGCCAGCCGAATCCAAGGAACCAAGAGGAGAATGGAACCTTAATCCAAATCTGCCCAAAGATCCAAGAACTAATAACCCAAAGAACAATCAAGAACAAGAAACAAGAACCAACCCTAACCTTGAAAACCACAAGATCCTTAATCAATTAATAGGGTGTTATCGATCTAACTAAACTATAACAATAGCCGTGATCAATAACAAACCTGCTAAGCAATCAGAACCAAGGATTGGAACAAGATTAGAGCAACAAAAAACCCAAGAAAAGCCAAGAACCCTATGCGGCCGATCGCATAGGGTTAGTCACCAAAATCGCCTTCCTAGAGAGAGAATAGACTTTTTTTTTTTAACAATTTTTCAATCACCCCGAAAAATGATGTTATCCATGCGCATTTCAAGTAATTGTAGTAAAACCTGACCTGTTGACCCCCTTTGCCTTTCTAGCGATCCGAGTGTATTTAAGTAATTCTCGTTCTGTAAGACCATAATGAAAACGCAAATTTTTTTTTCTTCTAGGCGAATAAGATATTTAGATTTTTTTCCCCCGAACGCGATTGGTTTCTAAGATCACTTCCATCTCTGGGCCTTTTTTTAGTTAGCCCTGGTAAAGCCCCCAGGCGATGTATTTTTTTTAAATGAGGACCTCGGTAACGCGACATAAAGACTCCTTCTTATTTCTATTATATTCATTCTTATTGATGAAATTTCATTATACAGAATTAACCTAAACTAAAAATGAACTAAATTCTAAATAAAGATAAAGCCAAATTGACTGAAGTATTAAGAATAATGAGATGCGTTAGATAAATATAAAGATCTTTCTATTCTATATATTGCAAAAGAAAAGGATTCTTTTCGTGAGATACAATGTCTGTAAGCCTACAGATGAACTCGTGCA